>NC_088301.1:36695923-36946209 GCF_032854445.1 Liolophura sinensis
CAGTGGCAATCAGTCCAATTTTCCACGACTCTAGGGGACACGAACCACAGTCCTTAGGACACGTGCTACAATCTTCACCTTCCTTATTCTCACAGACCTCGTTCCCACAAACTGAAATTTTGCAAATCGAAATCAAAATAAAATTTCTGAAGATGAGGAATGGCGATATAAAAAACACACGACTTACATATGAACCTTTAGGTCTTGTCCATAAGACAGTTATCCAAATATCATTTGCTTGCAGTATATATTTAATCACAGCCAATCATACGTACATAGTTTTTGTGATATCTGGAGATCGTGTTGAAGAGATGGCTTGATCAACAAGGTAATAACCAGTACAACTTTTGTTTATGAAAACGGGTTTTTAATTCTGGTGGTGCAAGAACGGGATACTGTCGAAATTAGGTTTCACTGATACTGTTCATACTGGCATCAGTGCTATTAATTCGATCAATAAATGTAGACTGATTGATAAAGACTTTAGCTTTAAGCGAACAGTCGAAAATCAGGCCGTCAGACAGAGTAACAGCACCAAAAATTCGATAATCCGGGATCACTGTCAACATTTTACCTTAAATAGCACACGAAACGAAAGGTTTAAAAACAATCTTATAACTTAAAAAGCACAAACAACATTAACAGCCAACATTTAGTTATTATCACAAGCCTTACATGCTGTGTTAAGCGTTAATTTATTTATTTATTTGACTGGTGTTTACATCGTACCTCAAGAATATTTCACTCACACGACGGTGGCCAGCATTATGGTGGGGAGAAAGCGGATAGAGCCCGGAGGAAACCCACGACCATCCGCAGGTTATGACAGAACTTCCCGCTTACGGCAGGACTGTTAAACGTTAACACCATCCTCATAAATCCCTTAGCATTAATATGCCATACCTTGCGTGAGAGAGCTACTAATATATGCCATCGAAGCAATTTTCATTGATTAGGTGTAGTAGTGTGTGACCAAATATCATCGATACCATACATCATGATACCTAGCATCAATTGGTGATTTGGTATAAGTTATTCGGCGCTTATCATTAGAATCAAAAAGTACACATGCATTTGTGAGGTCAGGAATAATTTATCAGACAGACAACTCATAAAGCCTAAGACAAACAAATTCAACAATGTTCACACTATCTGTATTCAACTTCATCCATGTTTGAGAGTCAACCTATACAGGTGTGATACTTTTTGCACTCTAGCTCTGTTCTCCTGTGTGATGTTATCTACTCAGTTTGGATTTTTCTGTGCGATGCTATATTTTTTAGCGCCCAATGAACCAAATGATTAAATGGTTGAGTAAGTAAACGCAGGTGTGTGACTAAAAATGACGACGCTGTGTTCCCTGTTATCAGGAAAATTACCAACTATAATTGTGAGATGCATTTGTGATCGCGGGCTCTATACTTGTTTCCTCCACCTTAGGGCCACGTATTATTGAAAACAACAATGTAGTAAAGCAATTAATCTTAATACGTCAAGAGATATTTTTGTCTATAATTTGTTATAGAGTGCATGACAAGAGTGTAAAGACAGTCTGCTGAGGTTTAAGGAAAATCAGCCATTCTGTTATTTAACTATACAGTCTCTACAAGTAAGCTACAAAAACACGTGGTACATGACAAGGCCCTTTCGATTTTACAACGCCACCTGATGATTGTTTAATGACATATAAGCTGAGAGATATCGCTTAAGACCTACTTCCTTCCTATTTGTCTCAGAGGTTCAGTCACTTTCTTAAACAACACTGTTTTTTGGAATTTGACTTCGCAGATTAAGTTAGCATGTAGATTCTCGCTGGTATATGTCACTTGCCGTGTTTCCCCGCTATACTGGGATTATTGTTGACAACTTTTATTCTGCTTTATTTAGTGTGTAAGCTAAATGTACACCCGAAGAAGTCGTACTAAACCGTGCACCCTGTTTATTCAGAATGATTTGATCACATTGTGCGTGACTACAGATTATGTGTTATGTACGACACAGGGGTTACCGTTTTACTAATCTCAAGGTAAAAGCCAGAACTGACACTATCTTGTGTAATTTCAAATACTGAATTCACAAACTTTTAGAAATAAAATCTCCATTCTCAAGATAGAGTTGCAGTGCATGCAAGATATGTACAAACAGGATATTTTACACTAAATGTCCATATTCTTGTCATTTTGACAAAACATCCTTTTGGTCGCATGAATACAGTATGGAACTCTACAAGATATAATGCTCAGTCGTGATTTGTATCTTGAGAATTGGCAACCACAGGAATGGTTCGTGCGCATGAAATGGTAAGGTGGCTTATTTTCAGAGTACAGTTTATTTGCTTCTTTAAACGATTTACGACCTTGTAGTGAATAGCACTTCGAGGAATTGATCTCACAATTACAGCCATAATAACTGAAGAGAACCCACTTAGTCAATGCTTTACTCAGCTTCAGACACGTTGTCATGGCAATAGCTATGATAATATTAGAATATAATAAAACCAACCTTATCCTTCGTAGAGTGTTTCACGCGAAAACCTGATGCAGTGCGTGCAAAACATGCACAATGTTACTTTTGCTGCCGCAGTCTACATTATACTGTACAGCTGAATGACATATGTTAATCTGGATTTATAACGAATCAGTCCACGTATAACCTATAATTAAAAACCGGCTAGTCTTGTAATCGTGTTGCGTTGCAGGGTATAAACTAACGAGATGAAACAATGTCTTATTAAGCGCGTATGAGCGTTGCCGACCATACACGAGTTTACAGCGTCCCCTTATACGGTCAAGTTCCATAGCATATAAACAAACTGCCCGCATGCTGGAAATCATCGCCCACACAACCAAACCCTGCTTATGGAATGATCAAGCATCACCCCATGGCTTTATTTACGTTCTAAGCACAAAACCTTGAACTTGTGCGTTGTTCACTGCAATATGGACTATACCTATGCATGTAACCTTTGCAAACTGTTGTCTCATATTTGCTTATCCCGACTGAAAGATGCGTTTGGTGTGTAGTAATCTTCTGGTTAATGATGTGTAAAACTGATATTCTGCTTTTGTTCAATGCTAAAAGCGTCAACTTTACATGAATTATGAATTATATATAGGTCAGTTAATACTCAATGCATAGAGGCCAGCTATGTTTACACCTGGGAATTGTCCGCGGTTCCATTAATTCGCACATGACAATACGTCTGCAAATCAACTGGTCATACAGCGTTTATAAAGTGGCTTTTCAAATTAGAAACCTTCACTTCATTCAGTGTTGAACCATTATTCATCAGTTTATTGATCAATCAAAGTGCTTTATTTTATCACTTACATGCAATATAAATCGTCGACATTACATTCTGTCATTAATAACGCTTTTAATGGGGCTCGGTCAACAATACTATGGTTTGACCATAAAATGAAATATACCTCAATTTTGCACTGTAGTCTCATTGGTCAACAAAATTCTAGCTTAAAAATTCAAGTCACCCTATACTTCAAAATAATGGCCCTTCCGTCCCAGCTAATCAGTCTGATCAGTTTGATAAGACAAAAGGTCTATTATTTTGAGGTCGTCTTTTGGTGGGGGACGCATTATACTAAAACTGTGATGAAGTCAACCAAAACTATGAATGCATATTCTACCCCGACGTATCATGCAAAACAAGCTCAGAATGTGCCCCAGTTAACATAAATTGCCAAAACTTGACTCCACTAAAACACAAAAATCACTCATATCTTAAGACCAGAAGTATTTATCGCGATTTAAAGTTTACCCATGTCTGGTGGTGACAATGAGGTAAACCAAACCTTTAAAGCGCGGACTGTTTAAATGTGATTGCATGTTAAATGTTAAAAAAACACAATATTTTGAGTAATTCTAAATAATTTGCAGTTCACATCACTGCATCTTTTTTTTTTTTTACCTAACTCTGCTAAAGCCATGGTTCTAATGCCGTGTAAATTACTACTATTTATGCATTCACATGAACAGTCAAAATAAATCCCTGACTGAGGTAAATTGACAAGAGGCCGTATTTCCCAGGTTACGTGTGACCATTTACCAGCTATCATACTGTCGTCGTTGCTTTGGTTTTACTCTCTATGTTCTACGTCTTTAATAATATGCTATTGATGAGTTCGAGAACTTGCACCTTAACTGCATGTCTGTGACAGACTGGGACTGAACCCATGCCACAAGTGCTTATATAGTCAGTGAAATAAAAGCATTTTAAAACCCTGGTCACGACCCGCTAAGTCAACATTAACTTTCCATTCCAAGATCATAGTAAATATAAAATATTACAGCATAAAGAGCGCAGTCAAGTAGTGTAGTCAAGTAGTCACACGTAACCGGTGAAGTCACGTGTGACACAAGCTGCACGTACACGTTTTTAGAATGAACCTCAGTCTATTAAATATATTAACCAGATCAAATTACAAGGTAAAAATTGATTGTTTAGTCCTCTTCGGGGGGTTATGAGGAGGGTGGAAGTGAGATTATGATCTTCAAGGATGTATAGTTGGACGAATTCGCCCGAGGTGCTCGATCTCTCCAATATCGCGTTACGCAATTACACCGTGCTGACGTCTAACAGATATGCTTTACAGAGAGTATATTTGTTTTTGGCCAAGTCCGTAAACCCAACGGTGGTTAAGTCATTCTAAACTCGTTTGTGCAAAGGTCAGACTATTCCGTGGCCCCATCTCCTTTGCCCTGTGGTTTAGCTGCGTGCACATATACGAGACACCATCCTGTAACATTATTTTGTAACGGGAAATAATAGTTTCATGTTTGGGCTTTGGAGTTGTTATTAGTTTTGACCAGTTGGGGATCGAGTTTCGGTTTCAAATCAATGCCTTTGCACCAGTGAACCAAATGAGCATTCTCTCCTATACATGGATGAATTGGAGTTAAACTCAAGATCGACACTAAAATGTGATCAGCCATAATATTGTGAAAATATTCCATTAGCCTTGTTAAAATTGCATAGTTTTGGCGGCCACGTTTGGTAAAATGAACCATATTAAGAGGAATCTGGTCATCCTTTCATCGACGCAAGATTTACAAATTGTTAACACAATACAAATGAAGCTTGCTTTTGTGATTCTGAAAAGACAATATACTTACTCTGTCACCTCATCCACACCTCTTCCAAACATTCATTTATACATTTGGTTGTTATTTAACATTGTACTCAAGAATTATTCACTTCCCGTGTGTGGCACACGGATGTGCACCTTATACTGGTGGAAAGCAATGTGGTCTTCAATGAATGTTAGATTGCGCAAACAGCCACACTCAAATTCACTGTCCAATTAATGCCGGTATTTGAACACATATCTCATGTGTGATAGCCGTTACTAAATCTTATCAACTCGGCCTCAAGCCACTTTATCCAACCATTTAGTGTATCTCAAAACATTATCATGCTGATACAAGATGTTTGATAAACAACTTGCATTTCCAAGCATGTATGAATGCATACACAAACATTCAAGGACTCATTAAACAGTCTAAATCCGTGTGATAACATGAATACTTATCAAGCCAGTGGCCAACCTTACAGTGGTCTAAAACGTTTAATGTTTCATTACGCTGCTCACCTGTCCAAAACTGGGACGATGGGAGAGAGACTGTCAAACTTGTCACAACAAGCAGTTGAGAACAATTCTCTACAGAGGACGGCGCTCAGTTAACGTCGCGATCCCAAAATTTATCTCCAGGGACATTTGTACCAAGGATATGGCTTGTTGTCTCACAGAGATTTGTCTCGTTATAATCACTTCATATAGTACCATTTAGCCTTCTGCACATCTCTCATTCATACGTTAGTGTTATTTGCAAATGGATAGTAAACCCTTTTAGCACTCTGAGGTAAATGAAGCTCGCAAGTGCCCATACATATTATCACTATAATGTGCATGTGTGGGTAAGTGCTTTTTTCAACCAGTGGTAATGGTACTGTACATAAGCTGTTATAAGGGCATCAACTTAACAAATTAACAGCTGTAACATCTGACAAAGGAGGAAAACATCAAAAACATGAAATTTGTTTTATACCTTTATGAGTTAGGGATATTAGTTCCTTTTGTGTAGTTTTCGTTGGAAACAAAAGACTAATTTACACTAACAGCAAATGAACACGACAAACACATGACTTTTTTTAACCAAGGCAAAAACTAAACAGATAAAGGTCATGTATTAAATATTCCCTACTGCAACGGATTTTAAATTTATTTTATCTCAGAAAATATCTATGTAATATCTGTATTAAGTACTGATATCTTCATATTTTAAAATTTTCCACATAGGCTAATACATTTGTATGTATCAGTTCGTTTGTCAGGCTTTCCAGCTTATTCTATGATCACATGTACCTGTTCAATGTTCTGTTAAAGACACATAAAGACAGTATGCATTCGTTGGGGTAATAACAGTGTATTTTACATAATAGACCAGTGAATGTTTAGGCGAGAATTTGGTAAAACATGACTGGGTCGAGACGATTGATATTTGTTATCGAGAACTAGTGATTTTTTGATGCATTGGTCAGTGGACTATTTATACATATAGGGAACTGTTCAAGGCTAACCGAAAACAACTTTTTTTTATTAGGCTACCTTCCACGTCTATGTGACTTTTCCGTGCCATAGTTAAGTTTGGTTGTGGCCAATAATACTACAAAACATTTCAGAAATACGTACGCACAATCACTATGCACTTAGCTGACCATGTCATAGTTAAATTTGGTTGTATCTAACAATACTTCAAAATATTTCAGAAATACGTACGCACAATTACTATGCACATGCCATAGTTAAGTTTGGTTGTATCTAACAATACTACAAATCATTTCAGAAATACGTACGCACAAGCACTATTCACTTAGCTGACCATACCATAGTTAAGTTTGGTTGTAGCTAATAATACTACAAAACATTTCAGAAATACCATGACCATGCCATAGTTAAGTTTGGTTGTATCTAACAATACTACAAAACATTTCAGAAATACGTACGCACAAGCACTATTCACTCAGCTGACCATACCATAGTTAAGTTTGGTTGTAGCTAATAATACTACAAAACATTTCAGAAATACGTACGCACAAGCACTATCCACTTAGCTGACCATGAACACTGAAGTAGCCCACTGACCAGATACTGATTTTTATGTCCACTTAGTCAATCAATGCCAATTTGGGCTACTTCCAGACATTTCCTTTAGATTCGAACGAAATAAAATTATTTACTAAAGTCTATTTTGAATCAAACAAGAGATATTAAATAAGCCAAGAGTGCATAATACAACAAAACTAGAAATTTGTTGGAAATAACGGAAGCATTGCACATGTGGACTGTTATAAGGAAATGAAGCTTACCACGATGGCCAACTGATTAAAGCCAAAATAGCAAGAAATAAGGGGTTATTTAAATTGTATATGCAGTACGCATTTTTGACTTCATAATATTATCCGTCTTTACAAAATGCAACTCCTGGAACCTAAATGATACTTTGCAGAAAAAAAGAACGACATAATTGATTTTGGTTCCAAGTGTCGCATTTTTTCGACGTTCGAAATTTAGTTTTGAATATCCAGATATTTACGCGAATGACATTTTTAAAGGCTTCCGTTATTCACTTTAATGACCAATTGTTTTTTAGTCTTCAGGGCATCGCCAACAGTGGGAAAGGGTGAATTCCCAAATAACTGGTCCAAGTCTGGGATTCAAACCACAATTCAAAGTTCATATGTGTTACTTTATGTTCCAAACATACCCATATAGAACGAAGTGTTTTGCTAGTAGATAAATTTGGCTGCATTGAGGATCCCACGAATTAAAAGACATGAGTGCACGTTTCTGTTTTAAGCTCCCCAGCCATTACGCTACCGCCACGCAGCCGATTTTGATGGTCCTCGTCTGATGTATCTCATGGCATGTGCAACAGCCACAGTGTCAGCCTGGTCAGCCTGAAGCATGCCAATTGCACGTTCACGTTCAACATACAAGGCGTGGTATGAGAATTGCTTGTCTCTGAAAGATTGTTATAGTCTGAATTTTCTGACTAGAACTTGCAGCAGATATTGTGAAAAACCTGATCGTAAACTACAGTTCTGGTCAGAAGTCGCTCCATTTAAAATCATTAAGAGTTGCCAAACAACGTTTCTAACACTAAATTACCCACCTTATCTTTTTGTTGCAATTGCAAGCGTGTTTTTCCTAATCATAAGCAAATGCTGCACATGTCTTGGTGCTCAGTCACATGAAATTGTGATCACGTGACCTCGCACTGGTGCAGGGTCAAGTTTTCACAAAGAGCGAGCAGCATTTACGTCGTATGCATCAGGTTAGACCTGACCATTATGGTATTCGCCCATATTAACTACCTAGTACTACCCATTTTCAATACAATTTATTAGTCCAAATGAGAAGTTTTCGATTCAGTTCAGTATATATACCTGTATTCACGCTCCGCTGGTGTATTTGCCACAGATTCCAAATCAAGATACCTGATCATAAGTCTTACCTGCTCTAGGAAGCACCTTTATGGTTTTCTCTAGTGCCACGTGCATTCCGGCAACTTAAAGTGGGCAATGAGTGAAGTTTGTCCTTCATTGTACAACCCGCCGACGTGGCTGGACCAGTTCGACACCAGTGAATTGCCGATAAGGACTTCCGAATGTGTGAAGATGTCTCCGGAAGCTGGAATCCAAGGGCCACACAGACCATTCTCTACAAGGTCTGACTTGCCGAGTGGGCAAGTGTGCACGTTCACATGGTGGATGCAACAATTATCCTGAAAGGCGTCGGATGACGACTGGGGACATGCTGTCGTCTCGCACCACTCACGGGCCAACGTTGCGTTCCTGAAACAGTGATTTTACACAGGGTTCGGACTGAATCAGGCAGTTAACTCTATATGTCCTGAAAGATCATGTTACCACTTTTATATTAAGTGGAAGGACCAATTCTATACTTGCCTCTGGTTTTGTGCCAAGATTTGCAACCGTTCGCTTACTTTTGAATATGCGACCACTTAATAAAACAAAAAATATCGTCATAACATATCACGCCACATACAGAATGCGAACAGAGTCTCAATTATATTCTACGACAGGCCCCTGGACTGAGGAATCCATCTAAAGTGTGGAAAGGACAAAGCCGTCATGATGTAATACTGTTCATTTTTTATGCTTTGCATGCTGTGATTTCCACGTTGTTAAAATGTACGATGTAATGATATCTCCCTGAGAAAAACCATTTCTAACTTTGAAAGGCTATTAGCAGACCGATATGTTCAGCACATTTCCTGTTCGATCAATTTATGTATATCTGCACCTTTAGATTTCATCATGATCATAATACTTGTCAGCAAGGCTATGTTGTTCCATGCCTAACGTTATGTTACAGAAGATATGCACACACACCATTTTACCATTTCGTAAAATCAATGTACTCAATTACCCGGTGAAGAGTCAAATGCTTAAGGTCAATTATAAATCATCTTCTATAAAAGAAACATGCATGATTACATCTCGTCACGCGTCTTCAGTCAATAATTAACACAGGAGTGTATGGTCAAAAACCATTAAATTGTGCATGGTCTTCCATTATGTGCTTCATCCACAACATTCTTTAGCCTGTAAAGATAGCTTTAAAGATTTTGTTTTGTGTTGTGCATCAAAGGACACAATTGAAGGTTGAACGATGAGTGTGCTATATTTCGAAGACTCAATGTGGTTCTAACCACTAAGATTGCAATAAATCCCTATATACGTGATTTTTTGTACATTTTGGTAAGTCGCTTTTTTAGGAGATATTTTAAAAATATTCATCCATTTTAGCCGTTCACGATAGAAGATAGGAAATTAAGAGAATATAAAATCTTGCAAAAATTCTGAACTCCCACTTGCAACAGGACAGTTAACCGTGTCCATCTTTGCATCAACCCAATCCGTCTGCATGTCTTCGTAAATGATAAGTCCGCGTATGCAAGACGTCACGCACAGTGCTGTCTTATTTCTTCTACGCCATCGGTGTAAAATCTCCTTAGTCACGCTAAGCCAGTAGGGGTTGTGGAAAATTGAGCTGGGTCAGCTTGCCCCCGGGAATCAACAAAACACACGGCTTATCTTGATTTGCTGATCAACGGATCTGCCAGTTACAATAAATAAAAATACTCTGGAGAGATGTGGCATGAGGTCGTTTTGACAAAAGACCGTATTTCACCAGTTTGAAAGTCTGCATGCCATGACACAATTATTATCAACAATTGGTATAATTTACCATGTCCGTGAAACAAGAGAATCTACAACACAATTTGTTTCGTAAATTGAATGTGTCAGCAAAGCAATGACGAATATATCCAACTGGTTTTAAAAGCAGAAAATTCGTGTCTTCAAACATAGAGGCAAATAAGATACCCACTTTGTTTTGTTTAACTCTTGGCATGCGCTAACACAATATACATGAGCTTGCCAAACCCAAACATACCCTGAACATTCATTGTACCGTGTCAACAAAGCCTCAATACAAACTCATCATCGGCTAGAATGTCATTCTGGAAAGTGAACAGAATGTTTTCCGATCACCATACAAACAGTATACCGCGCTCAATACCACTATTACAACACAGGATAGGTAAACAGGAAGGTCACTTTTAAGGCTAATCTTTTATTAAATAATGCAGTGTATGTTTGCCTTATTCAGTATTTCCTTCCTCCCTTCCTTCCTTCAAGAAATCGCCACGATATGACTGCAGAACCATATTTAAATATCCAACATACGTGATTCCTGCGCCTGCGAATAAATCCCTGGATGGATCCACGGCCCACGTGTAAAAGTCTGGCTCAACATTCATCTCGTATGTTACATTGAAGTCGTCGAGCGCTTTTATTTCATCAGGTGGAGGTTTCAGCCAATGTATGTGAATACCTGTAGGAGAAAATAGGTATGCGTTAAAGTAAATATATCTCACAAGTCAACGGAAGGAAATATTTTGACGTAAACCTACCAGCCTTTATCCCTACTGACCTGATATAATAGTCATGTATCGTACTTAATGGTAACAAGATTCTTACGGATACCAATATTTAATCGCTAATGATTTACCTATAGGATCGCCGTTTAAGAATGAAAAACCAAATGTTTATAGATCATTGCAAAAGACATTCTGCAACAAAGCTTCATCTCATTACACCCATGGGTGAAACAAATGCCACAAATAGCAGCATGAATATTCAGCTTTCGAGAGAACAATATTAATAAATAATACTTTTGTTCTAATTTCAAAAATCTGGTCACATGCATGCAAATGCTTAAATACTGCACAAGACACGATTCATAACACATATTTATTGGTGCTATCCTTGGCACTAGCTAGTACTGACCTATCTGAAGACGAAGGCGAAATCAGTTATAGTGATTTAACACAAAAGGCATATATTTTACAGTTTGTTAACATCTCAGGTAGTAGCAATGACCACTTTGAAGAGAATACTCTGTTGTGTTTAACATATGTAGTGTACTTACTAATCTTATATTTATCAATTTGTCTGAAACATAACTGTGTAAACGGTTACGGATGAATGAGTATTCATTATTCTCTTTCTATAATACAAGCGTTATTTTTCGGGGTATATTTCATTTGTAAAGGTTTGTATGTACATGTATTCTTCTGGACAGAAACGATGGAGCCTACAACACTTTATCATTCAATAAACAATAGCCCTCCTGACTCTGATGTTGACTCTTACATTCTGATTCCTACTTTATGCTTGATAATATAAGAAGTTGAAGCCATGGACGTTGTCAAGAACTGAAGCTAAGATAAGTAATCGCAGACAGAAAAATCTGACTGCATTTGTCACAGAATAAATTTCAGACATATACAGAATGGAGTATCATTTTCAGGTGAACACCACACTTTTAATACCTGGGCAGCTTGGATATGGTGTTGGGTTTTTAGCATTAGCCGACAATGGCCAACAATGGTAGTCTGTGTTGCTTAGATCATGCCATGTGATGGAGTCTGGAAAAAGCAGCTGCAAATTAAGACAGTATAGATCATGATAAGTGTAATCATTATTCGAATAAATATATAGTTACTAATTTCTTAAAGAAACAAGTACTAAATAAATATGTAAATTCTTACTCCAGATAGCTATGGACACACGCATGAGAAGGAGTCATTACTAAAGAGCAAACCTAAGCTTGAAACCCTAATCAGATATCAGTAATTCAGTACCGGTATGAATAATATCAAGGTCAAATTCAAAGTCCGATGTATTACAGCTGCCATACAGGGCATCCTACATTGGTATGTACATGTACTTCTTTCTTAACTTGGTATTTAACTTAGCTTTCGTGCATTATCAGTTCCATCATTCCACAACGGTGTCTCTTGCTGGAGGCAGGTCGGCCCTAATGTCGACATATTTGTCCCCCTCACTGAAACGTGATGCCAAAGACACCAGATGCCACATTACATTAAACCACATTATACTAACATCTGAGAGACCTGTAGTTGGCCTATTCTCTAATGGTGAGCAAGGTCACAGAAATATACAAAAATTGCCTATTTTATGTCTAAATCCACGTTCACACGGTGTGATTTGTCGTTAGGATTTGTCTTTAGATATTGAATAGAGGGTAATAAAAATGATACATAGAGGCCAGGAAGTCCTGCTCCAACCTCTCGGTGAGGAGCACCAAGCCAGGCAGCAGCAAATACCTGAAATTTTGTGAAAATGAAGAATAATTACAGTCTCAAGACTAAACCGTTTTCCGAACCAATTGCATTTGTTAGTTTAATTCACCAGTCCGTGTATTTGTTGTCAGAAATGGATCTGTATTTTAAATTGTGATGACCGTTTAGAAGTCTCAAACTATGGACGTTGATTCACTTTGAATAGGGTGTGGAATACCATTCATTCACTGAAAGTACTGGGCGTTGCAAAAGAATGGGTACGATTTGAAATCGTTAATTCTCTGCAGTTAACCACTCACCATCCATTAACGAAACCCTTGCCTTACCGAAAGAGCGGGGCCTAGAACTTTTGTTTAATTGAAACATGCATGTGGCCAAGTATACTGCTTTCAAATTAGGTCAATCTTTTTGAAACATCCTGTATTATATAAAGAAAATCCTTGTGAAAAATGAAGAACCAAACAAAACATGCAATGGACACTGGAATATGACAAGACGTGCACTTGCATTGTGTAGTGCAATCAGTTAGGCAATATGGTTTTCTAGAGGAAAACACAGGTTTTACCGATTATGAAGCACTCGAATGAAGATACTAACATGTTTGCGTATAAGACGTGACATACACTGTACTTCATCGTCTTTCTATTCTCTGGGTCTTTTATATATAACCCTTCATTATCTAGAGCGTAAACAAATAAACAGATTGATGTCTTACCTAGCAACATTTCATCAGCACAGCTTAGACTGAATAGGACAAACAAGGCTTCTTTACCAATCTACCGACAACTCAGGAGAAAACTGGATGTGAACGATCTTGAGCGCAAAGCTGTTTTGAAGGGCCACAAAAAAAACACCCGTTTACCTTTAACACTGGTTGATCTACATATCGTAAGTCTTACGTTTACGTGCTCTATAAGTCCTATGTAGTGTGTATACACGTCGGTGTTAGCAAAGTAAGGACGAAAAATGCTGCTATTACAGTAGTGTATGGTTTTGTTTGAGTATATACTGCATATGCAGTTGTACAAATATAGCGGTTTATAGCGGTTTGGAATATAGTTATATATATAGATGATAGCTAGCGATTAGTTCAATACAAGAATAATCGTATCTTGTAAACGAAGGGAAAGTTGTCCACATCTGCACCTTTTAGAGAAGTTTTCTCCTTTTGTTAAAAATACGCCTGGACATTTTAAGCCTATTTACCTATAGTCAACTAAATATGTCCATTTAATCCAAGCTACTTGCTTCTCGCGCATGTTCAGTTGTGGGATATAAGCAATAATCTAAACATATCACAACTGGATTTTTGATAAATACTCTGTATACCGAGTTTTTCTGAAATAGCAATTAGTGACCTGGTTCCACAAACCACGTTTTGATCTTCATTTAACCGATACAGATTTTGGATTCAACGTGTTCAACCTATGAATTTAATGCGTAAGTTTTTATGTTGAAATAAATATCTCACATTATGAAATTTCAAATTTTTAAAAAAAATATATATTGTGAACGTCTATCCACTGTCTTATTCACGCTAAATCTAGCAGTAAAACAAGTTTTCATAATGAGGTTATATAAACTATTGACAAGGGCTTAGGTTTACTTTAGGTTTAGCTTTACGAAATCAGCTCCAATGCAACTTAATAATGACAGCTGGTGCAAAACCATTATACTTGCATGCCTTTTGTTTACATCTTTGGTATTCAGGAACTATATAATGCACACTAATTTCACAGTGTTTTCATTAAGAGCAAAATAAAGTTTTATGACAAGTATTATGCTTTTATTTATATGTAGGTATGCTAGGTCAGAATAACTGTATCTTTAATTCTAGTTAATGTCATGTCCCTTAATTTCGACAAAAATCATTAAATCTGATTAATATAATATCCAAAATTTGGACACAAATTATTACAACCACCGCCAAAGAGAGGCGAGTGTTGGTTTTGGATGAAATACATTACAATACAATCGCATCGTGAGCATTATCTGGAAACGGTTTTCTCAACGATGCCGTCTGAATGCTATCTATATTTGTACATGTTCCTTTTTATTGTTTGAAGCGGCTATAATATTATATTTTAGGATTTTATTCGCAAACAGTCATAAGACACTAACCTTCCCTGGTTTTAGTGGGTAAGGAAACAAAATTTATACTTAAAGAGGCTAGCAGGGGCAAAAAATCCATGTTCGCTATTCAAGTCACTTTTCTGTATTTACCAACGAGAGCTAAAATTATTGCTTTTCAGTAAATATCTGTCTTACCTGTAGTATTTATAGTGCTAAAATTATTTTACAGTTTCATAAAGATATAACGAGACACGTTTTATAAATTTTGAATCTTCAAAACCAATCTTGAAGTGTAACACATGCACTGACGAGCATGACATTTTGTGAAAAATTATTTTTTTGAGCTACTCTGACGTAGGAGCAAACATTCGATTTGCTCAATTTTAGTTTGCCAAATATCTCCCGTATAGACCCTTTAGTAATATCACACTAATGACGGCTTCAGTGTCAGGAGAGGAGAAAACTGTAAACCAATTGTAAATCACGAGCACTGTCATAGATTTTCCTGGCAACGAGAGCTCCCGTGGAGTGAGTGAGTGCTTGGGGTTTAACGTCGTACTCAACAATTTTTCTTTATGACGACAAAGGAATCATTAGGGTGCATGTACCTGTTGCAGGACGGATTTCCACCGCTCTTTAGTGCTGCTTACCGAAGGCAAGTAAGCTGCCCCACCCGTATACTGATACGGGTCAACCAGTCGTTGCCCTTCATGCTGAACGCCAAGCAAGGAAGTTACAACTTCCTCTTTAAAAGTCTCAGGTGTGACTCGATCAAGGATTGATCCTGGATCTACCGGTCCCGAAGCGGACGCTCTACCAACTGTGCTGTCCGGGCTAGTGAGCTCTGGTGGAAGCAATGCTTCTCATGTAAGACCATTCATACCCGACGACTTAAACGGCGCCAAAATCGCAGTTGAACACTTATTGTCATCAAGGCTCACATGAATCTCGAAAATCCCTGAGTTCGTGTATCTAACGATATTCAAAGGCAAGAATCGCAAGTGCGCAGCTACGACAAGCCAGCAGGTAGCTCGGGACACTTCTACTGTCCAAGCATCTGACTGGACTGTGACTCGAATACATGACTAACTATCCATGAGTTGTTCATTATTTCATTGATTAATACCGTACTGCTGTATAGGACGTCATGGTTCCAAAAGTGGTCCAACTCGCTTCGCACTGATTACACACAAGCACCGGTAATTAGCTACGAATAAATGTAGCTAACCTGCCAGTGTATTTTTTAATTCTCCTCTGATTATTATTTTCAGAATATGAGCAAAATACAGAAACCACACACAGGCACAAACACACTCAAAGAGGGAAAGACATATATTTGATAGATCAAACAAAAACACCGACCACAAGCATGTTACACACATTAAACGTAGTCTATGAGTTTCATGATGCTCCAGTTATTTGTGAAGATATGAACAAATATCAGAAACCCTACATGGCACGCGGAAACACAGAAGATGGTTTATAAACCCCTGCTCGATTTAAGAGGAGTGCATAATTTTCGATGATAAAGAATTTCAACGCAGTCAAAATTTCATAGAGTCATCCATCAAAATCTAAGCGTACCCATGATATAATATTGCGTAAACAGATCCATGTAAGCAGAGAAAATACAGGAGGTGTATACATAAAGCTATTCGAGGTCAATTGCCAAGTGCACATTTATGAATTTTTCAAAATCCAATGCATAAATAGTACTAGAACACAAACGGCTTTATCGCAATAAACGAGAAAAGTTGAAAATACTTACAGAAATGAGAAAAAAGATCCACATTCGATGACAATGAGGGTAATCCATGCTGGTAGATGGCTCTCCAACGACAGGGTAAATTAGCGGTGATTTGCCACACGGCCGTATGATGAAAGAGCGGGGCAACTAATCCCTCTTCTCCATGTAGGAATAACTGTCCATGTTAAAACACTGAACCAGGCAGTAAGCTGATATGCTTGACTGTTGTCGGCTGGTGACCATCAAGGAGAAAAGTTAAGCATCTATAACGCACAAAAGAGTACACGTAAGTAAGCCGAGTAGCTGTCCAGTCATAATAAAACCTGATATCCTATATGTCTATACATGTGTCATCCAAAACCCACCAGCCTCTTGAGGCAGGATTCAACCAGAGTAGTGAACACAACCAATTACCATGCAGGACTCCTCACACCTGGTCTGGAACAAATGGATAAACGAGTGAAGTCAAACACGATCGATTTTCCCAGAAAGCCGAATATTGACATCGATACAATGATGGTGGTCGAGACTCGATTCCAGCACCTATATATTTAAATAATAGGAGCCTAGTCTCTGCGGACTTACATGACAGAGCTTGGTACATGTAACCCACTAGAGATTTCGTCCTTCAGAATAACAAGGACTGAATTATGAAACACGTTGAAGTATTCGAAAGAGTCCACAGCTCTATGGCACCGAGAATGCATGCGAATTAGTTGTTTAATGTTATACTCCAGATTGTTTTCACTTAAACAATGGTGGTGCTTTTCATTGGTAGAACGATACAATATGCGAACCTATTTAAACTGCAACTGCAATACCAATGCTGGCTCATTGTGAGTTCACGAAAATGAGTCTGGTCAGTTCAAGTCATGATGATCCTATTCGGGCATAGCCTTCTTTCATTCTGACCCTCAAGAATTATTTAAATTTGTGTTAACAAGGTCCTCGTTGGACATGTGATGTAGCCTTGTCACAATCAGATCACTATAATCCTTAATCAATGTAGTCTGGCATTCGAGCCTATTTAAATCCCCCGTGCTCAGCTGCGCAGGTTTACCTGTAGAGGCTTACAAGGAATTCAGGTATCTAACTCGGTACAGTGATTACTTCCGGATTCTGCCCCGATTTTCTCAACTATACTCAATAAAGTAACTGTGCATAGATATAAATATATTGTTCTTCCATTTCGAATACATACTGTGGTTTGATCTATTCATGGTCGAATTACAATCCATTGTCAGTGAGTAGAATGGTTATTCAAGCCACGTCGCTAACGTGTTTTCAAGGTCATTTGGGTAGGAGGGGTCAAAAAGAAGATAGGCAACTCAGTAACGGATGTGTATCACGAGCGTCGATGGTTTCTGTGCATCTCCGTCACATTAAAGTCACAGACCAGCAGGGAATATGAATTTCCACCCAAATCCTGGTTAGGTCTCTAGCCATTGTGTCAAAGTTGTGGGGCTGGCGTCGATGCCGCCTCAAGCGTTGGTCCATTTGTGCTCAATACATGGTAGATCAGGTGAATTTGCAGACCAAGGGTCAACATGAAAGTTTTTTACATCCATAAATGCTATTGTCACCACAGTCGTATGGGGAAGAGCATTGTAGTGCTGACTGGGAAAGATGGAAACGTGATTCGTCCGTTAAAAGTACAAACATTGATATCTGTTTCTGATGCAGGCGTCGATCGCTACCCGACGTCCAGAGGACGGAGGACCCTTAGTCTGAAAATTATTCGACGTGAGGTGAGCGCTGCTAATGCATCCGCCCCGCGACCTCCTGTTGCGTAAATATAATGTGACAAGCATACCAACCGCCTGATTACGTTCGTTTAACGCCAGTCTTGGCATGACGTCGTAATGCCTTCAACGTAATCGTCCGTTACTTTTGAGTCACAATCTGTTCTGTTAAGGTTTGTAACGCTGGTCATTTTCGAACTGTATCTAATACCGCTTAACCTGGGGCTAGGGGCCGCAAAGGTAGCCATGCTCATTATATCTGCATGATGCCTTTATAAACAGTTGCAATCAAAGCGTGAACGAGTTACCTTGTTTAATTGTTGTTTGACCTGGAACTCATTCATGGACTACGAATTTGAACTTTGATATGGAATTCATGTCAGGAATATCAACTGTCTGCCCGCCATCGTTGAAAACTGATAACCTTTTCTCTCTTGAGTGTTACCGGCTTTATTTCCTATTTGTATAATTTCTTACATACCTTTGTCTTTGGGAGCTAGTGTTAAACGTTGTTTTGGAAATGGATCTTGCGAGTATCGACTTGGAAGGCCCTTTACGGACTACGAATGGTATACGAATGTCGGACATGACGCTTACATTCAAGACTCAATGGCTGAACGGTTTGCAAATGGCTTATTCATAATTGTGACCATCCACTGACACACAAAACTAGCAAATCAGACAATGTGGAGGGGGTTCAAAACATGTGTTTTATTTAATTACATCTTAATATTTTAATTCCCGAATTTCTATGGCTTTAAGAGACTAGAAGCCTACCAATTTTTAGACAATTATGGTTTACAAAAATGCATTGCTGTATACTTGAATCCAACACTCGTACATCGGGAAACGCGCCTATTTATCGATACTGAAACCTGTGATCACCACACAGCTGCAAAACGGAGGCATATTAAAAAAATTTCGACAAACTTCAAAAGTTGTGCTTTCAAAACTGGTGTTGTTTTCATCCATTTCTATACATTTTAGTTTGATATATTTGATCTTTACAGCTGAAAACGTACAAATCAAATCGATGTGAATTATACTAACTGAACAAATTCAGACGTGTAATCTGTGTAACAGATTCGGTAAATATTATATGCAAAGAACCATTGGGATAAAATATTTCGCGTTTATCTTTAGTCATAATAAATTTCTTAATTTCTTCCTACTTTTATATATCAAAGTTTTCTGCCGCAGAACACTGCCATATCTGTTGTGCTATCAGGCCAATCAAAAGTTTTAATACAAATTTACGAGAATGTTTAACAAAATACACGCACATGCTTTTTAAATTCCATACATCATCCATATTTGTGACACCCAGAATATATATTTAAGAAGAAATGTACAACTAGAAATTTGGAGTTATGCTTTTTCTCTATGAAAACGATTAATGTATATTATATAATTGAAGTCCGTGGTTATGGCATATTTGCTATTTATCTACTAACGACATACATCTGCTAAGATCGAGGTTAGCTTTTACTAAGTTGGTTTTAATGAATTCCTTTTCTCGCAACTCAAATTTTTTGGATCAACTCTGAATCTAGATGCCTGTATGTTTCCAAACTACCGGTAGCCCTAAGCCTACTGCTTTAATTTAGCCATGGTTTAACAAAGTGAACATGCGAATTACGCTTGTCCATTGTAAAGCTTTTAATCTGTATTGCTAATTTCTGCTTAACTCCGCAGTCAACTGCCTGTGGATAGTTGACAAAACTTTAAAAAAATTAAGTGGCTTACTTCCTGCCCAGTAATAAAAATCAACTACATTTAGCATCATATCTTCGCAGAACCTTAGAATTATTCAGGAAACATATTACCTGTGTTCTACTATATCAGGTATCAAATTCTTGCTTTCATGAACATGAACGTCATCTTGGTGTATTTATAATGCCACATGGTACACGTAACCTGGGGCTACTATGTAGCCCTACATAATAATACCATATATAAATGAGTGTGAGAAGAAATCATTTCACCTTCCAGTATTCTTGTATATGCACTATGTATCCAACTATAACCAAGTATATATATAGACGAAAGCGAAAGGAAATGTATCCCTACCGAGAATGAACGAAGATAATACAAGACTGGAAAAACTCGATACAGGGAATTCGTTGAAGCTAATAATTGTTACATCTGAAGTAGTAGAGCAACACTGACGAAGAGCCACGAACGAAACGACAAATGCATGTACACCAAAGCCAGTATTGACCACCTAACATGGATAATCCACTACCCATGCCTTTGTTAATTATAATATCAGTATGGCGCGGAGACCCCAACGGACTATATGCGAGCTATTACTTCTGAGCTTCAGACATAAATAAAACTACATGTACATAATTTGATAGACACTAAATCTTTCTTAATTCTTTTTATTTATTTATTTTATTGATTAGAGCTTTACGACGTGCTCAAGAATATTCCACGTATATCACGGCGGCCAGCATGAGAGTGTGTGTGTGTGTGTGGGGGGGGGGGACACCCACAACCATCCGCAGGTTTCGGCAAAACGGCAGAAGAAGCATGAGTTAGACTTGAACCCACATGCCAGGTATCATATGCAAGCAATTTGAGTGATTTGACAGATGATATACTAAAAACAAGTCATTCATTGGAAGTTCCAGATTAATCAAAAAAGATGCAAATGTTCAAGAATTGAATAAGTATATTTTAACTAAATCTACATATTTTTTAAAAGGTTATGTAATACATTAACATTTCATATTAAAAAGCTTTATCACAGTTGTGGCAAATTAACAAAATAACATGTCTTAATCAACAAGCCAAACGAGTTTCAACAATAGTGCTCTTTCCTGAAAGCCGCACACACTGATCATGTTCATTGGTGAAAAACAACACCACATGTTCGGTGAACAAATGTAAATACACAACAAAGTCGATCCCAAAAAAAAGTCATGAATGCAAATGTTGGATCAGTCTTTACAAAGTGTGAATTACAGAAAGACTGGTGTAGAGCTTCACTTGAGTGCATTTCCTTCCCTTCATTTAAAACGTTTTAAAATCTTAGTACACATAAAGCTGCAAGACTTTCAGATATACCGCACTGTACCATGCTTTGTTTCAAACATTCTGTTAACATTCAAGATTATTATTAAGTTTCGAAGGGCTGAGGACCTTCAGCCCAATTATCATGTGATGGGATCATTCACATATATATATAGACAAGGCAATAAATGAAAAATTTTAACAATATGTTCTACCAACTTAATCAACACTTCAACTGTACACATGCCAGTGAAATTTATTCTTTGTACAATTTTATAAGTGACTTCTGTACTTTATAGTAAATAGCTAGAAATCCTTTTCCACTTTACCTTAAACTTTATGGGCTGAAGAAGTTCAATAAGCCAAGCAGAATAACGTCAATTTCTTGTACTGAGGACTTACACATCAACGATGAAATTCAGTCAAAACATTTTAACGGCTAACAATGTTTATATTTCACTGCTAGCCAGCCAACCAATCACAGAAAACTGGAGATCAATCTGACCTGTCTAGTTTGAGATATTCTGAAGCAATACATTAAGACACCGGTAGATGTAGTAGTTCTTTTTATAAATAGAAAATCAAACAAAGCAATGCAAATCAATATCATAAAAATCATAAATATAAGCGAGATCACTCTGATATATCAAAGCTCTTATATAACGCAGAAAATGTTTATAAATGGTTACGTCGGAAAGACATTGCAAACAAGAAGGTGATATGCCAGGCATTTGCACACACAATCTGACAAATGAAAAATAAAAATAAAGTTTAATAATGGTGGAATTGTGGTGTCGTTTTCTGACACACAGGAGGCAAGTCCAGGCAGGTAATCACACATGAAAGTCTAGACCTCAAAGTTGGAGAGAGATGCAAAGTAATCACAGGAAGTTTCACACAATTGAAATCTTCATCCTACACTATGTGTAACACACTTCATACAACCCAAAATAGCTTGTGTATCAGACAGGTCAAACATCTTTATGTGCGTGCATTTCCATTCCTAACAGTTCCTTGGCTAGAACTATACTCAAAAAGTGTTGCTGATACTATGATACATGTCACTGCATTAGATTACTGCTGACATGTTAAAGTTTATACACGTTTACTTGATAGAAATTTCTTTGCAATTTTGCACAACAGAGAGGAATATGGTAAAAAATGGAGGTAAAAGCTATTCAACATGAACTGAGACCTAATCAGAGAAACTCTCATAATCGATTCATATCAGCCACTACTCCCACCCACCCACAACAAAAAAAGGGAAACAAACATTTACAAACATGCAAAGTAAAAATACACACCAACTACAGGTATATACCATAAGTACATATATAAGTTTAAAGTCTGCTTTATGTGACATCACTGATGACAAAAATAGTAAAAACAAAGTGCTATGAGAACTGAAACTGATTTCAATGAAGATGGAGGGATGGGGACAGCCTGGATCTGTTTGTCCTTCTTAAAGGATGTTTTTTAAAGTGTGTCTCAATTTTCCTATCTCCTGATGTTGCTAAAACAGACAAACACAAAACATTATAGAGGTACAGATAGATAAGGTTATTCTTCCATCCATGAGTGAAACAAAGGATTACATGTTAGTTCTCTAAATTATTCTTACAGTACAACTGATCTATAATTTCACACATACCAATAAAAACAAGGATTGCTCACTTTTGTCACCAGAACATTCAATGATATTAAATTCAACAATTAAGCTTAAGCATAGCAAGAGTTCAGGTGAACACAACACACGCCCCAACAAATGCATTTGTTTGAAATGCATAAAAGAATACCAGCAGCAATGTGGTGAGTATAAATCCAGAGGGAAATCTTAATGTGTGTTGATGATAGTTATGTCGTTACCATGACAAGTGAGCAAAGGTATTCACCATAAATGAAATTTTTATGCAGAAAACAGTTGGGAGTTATAGCCCGAACATGAAATCATATCTATTTATATAGTATATATATAAGGAATATGGCTATTTGGTAGCCATGACAACCGCACAAATGGAGAAATGTGAGTTAGCAAAACAGTTAAAGATATATTAATTTATTTATTTGATTAATGTTTTACACTGTACTCAAGAATATTTAACTTATATGACAGCGGGAAGTATCATGGTGGGAGGAAACCTACGACCATCCACAGGTTGCTGGAAGACCTTCCCACCTAGGGCTAGAGAGGAAGCCAGCATGAGCTGGACTTGAACTCACAGTGACCGCATTCGTGAGAGGCTCCTGAGTCATTATACTGCGCTAGCACACTAACCAACTCAGCCATGGAGGGCCCATTTGGAGTTATAGCCTGGACACGAAATCATACCTATTTATACAGTGTATATAAAGGAAAATAGCCTTCTGGTTATCATGGCAACTATGGAAATGAACAACTTTGAGTCGAGACACATTGTCATCTGTGCATCTATGTATCTACCAAAAATTAAAATCTACGCAAAAAAACAGTCAGAGTTATAGCAGGGACACGAATACGGACTGACAAAATCATGAGAGAATACCGGTTTACTTGACATCAAATACAGTGGGCAAAAATTTTGTCATAACTTTAGATCAAAATATTCATCCTCAGACACTGTCACCTCATGTTAATTTCAGATTGTAGACAAGGTAATTCACTGCCAATGCTTTCATCGGAAATTTTTTTTATGTTCTACGATATATAGTACCATGCCATGCCCAGTAATAAGTTTTATTTGCATATCACGTGATGTTGGGGATCATGTTTGTATTTCATAGCAAGGTCTCTATTTCAATTCATTTAATACCACAATGAATACCATTATTGGACCTCTACACCCTCAGGGATCAAACTTTCAGCCACCTTCTGCTGAACATGTAGTTACACATAAATAAACATTGTATACGACAGATACTCACAAAATCTTGCCAAATTTTTTTGTGAAGAGTAACTAGCTCTTTCTCCAGGCTTTTTCTTGCGGAGATCTGTACATTGACAGAAAAAATGTTATATTAATGAATTATTAGAGAAAAAAATGAACTTCAGCAGAATGACCCACTAGTCTACTTCCTCAGAAAGTATATGTATGTAGCACTTAAATGTGTAAATCTATAATTCTCTGCCTACAATATATACACATGAATATTAAGGCAGCTTCTACTTCCCCCACTCATTATTCACCCACCACAATGAAATTTTTTGGGGACCTGATTTAATCTAGCCACTTCACATATCAATCGCCTCAAGAAAAGTGCTTCACTTCAGTCCCTCCAATGGTCTGCTTTCCCTATGATTAAACTGTACACTACTGTTCTGTTCCACTTTCCCAATCATTAACATACATGCACATACATACCTGACAACGTTTCTCTTTGGAGACATTCTTCCCAATACCCTGTTCATATAACAGGTGTAGGCATTTTAAGTTTCTCAGCCTGCAAAAATATGTACCCATGACTTACAATGTAGTAAGAGCAATATATCACTAAAAAATACAAAGAAAGTATGACATCTTCTAGACTAAAACAAGTATCATAAAACTTTAAACGGCATTATATCGTACCTTCTCAATAATTTCAGATGCATTTTCAGAAAATATATATAATGATGCAGAGGCTGTTGTCTTAAGCTGTACACTCTCTGTGAGGAGTAGGGGATTACTGGTAGTCAATCAGTGAGAGTAGTTCACATCTCCGTCACACCTCAGTGAACCCCATCAGCTTGGCAAGACACTGAGAGAGATTCTGCCGGGTTTTGAAAGGAATTAATGTTTATGCCATTGAACCCATGTTTTCCAATCATGTCAATGCCGTTTAAAACTTTGCACACTATGGTAGACCTTCATAAACTGCAAAATTGCAGAAAAACAGAAGTTTCCAGAACTTTTCACTTGTAACACATGGGTACCATCGCATTTGTCATATATGCATTGATTAGCTGTGTTCAACTGAACTTTGGCCAATAAAATCTCACGTTGGATGTACATGACATGTTGTCAAAACATGTGGTTCTCGAAATTTGAAAGCTAATTATCAGTTATTCATACGCACTAGTAGTATTTACAACTTACACAAAGACTATCTGAAAAAAATTAAGTTTATTTTAAACTTGGTTGTGTGAACCAGCAGTTTGACATATATACACAGCTACTTGCTTATTTCACGATATTCTCAAGTCCATAATATCAGCCTTGATTAGTGGAGTGACATACTTTATGTATGTAGGCCTACATCAGAAGCTAACACATGCGTATTCAGGCATACTAGGCTTGGGCAGTTGCAGAGGTTTCATAAGGTGAGGTGTTAATACTGTAGTTTGTAATGCATGTTTGTCCGAATTCAAATAAATCTTGGCTTGGAATCTAATTGAGAATACCCACGTTCTTGGGACTCTTGATGTGGCCGGAAGTGTCTGGTATTGGCTCCTGCAGATCAAGCCCTGCTTCCCGTGAATTAAAAGCTTTTATTGCCACATTAAAAATAAAATCTGGTTCAAAGGATTTTTTTTAACAATAGGTAAGCGTTCATTCGCCATTAGCACTTATATATACCTGTAGGTCCATTGATGATATGGGAAAGCTCCTTAAAAATATATTATTAGTGGAATACATACAAGTTGTGAATCTCCATATCATTTTTATCATGCTTTATGTTGTGAGTTTATTATCTGGTAGTAATTTCTAACATCAGTAGGCCTACTTGTAGCAGGTGTTCTGCAGGAGGATTTTTTTAATTCATAAATACATTGTCAATACTTCAGTTGCACTGAAGTCCGAATGAACTGAGTAAGGTTTCCAAGGGATGGGTGTTGAGGTACCAGTTAAAATCTTTACTGATTCCATGTCATACCGTGCATCATTTGTAACTTTTGAGCATACCTTTAGAGTGGCTAGTAGTTAAATACGCATGGGAATTTGACAATTCTTCTCTTTACTTTAGGACACTTAACAAATGGTATGTATATGTATGGTTTTGCGTCTGCAAATGACTTTCCAGGTGCCAGATGAAATCTATATGATTTGTATTCTCATTGGGGAACTGGGAAATCAGGCCTTTCATATTTTCAGTTGGATGTAACCATTTCAACTTTGTTTCGTGAACAAACACTGTTTATATATTTTTTTGTGAAATTACCCTTCACAGCAATACCTACTCCTTGGAGCTCAATATTCTCTCCAGGTCATCTGGTACATGTATGTATATCAGTGGGTTTTGAAGGCATTTGTATGATAAAAGCTTAAAGCCCTGTTGAGCTAATTTAATGGCACATATACATGAACTAACTTTTTCATGAAATGCAGGTGGTAATATGTTACAAACTATCTTTTTAAAATTAATTTAAAAAGAGTGCAGCCCCCCTCCCTCCTCACTGAGACTAAGCTGTCAAATTTATGTCATATTCCCACCAAAGCAGACCAGTGGTCAGTAATAAATGGAAAGTCTGACTTCAAATCAGACATGCATGCTTTATCGTCATGGGTGTTTTATCCATATGTAAAGCAGCATTATTAGTTCAATGATCAAGCCGCAAGCATCCATGTTCCATTCTTGTATGGGCCCCATACACGACTGGGGAGGAAGACAAGTAGTCGGTACATTCAAGACCATCCTGAGCATATAATGCCTAATGCTTCCCTGTAAATAATGCCACATAACCATCGACTTTAAATAATGGATGGCATGTTTTGGGAAGGGAAATAGCAAAGATATATTTTCACTACACTGATGTTCTGGTATCAATATTTTCATCTTTTCCTTTTTTTAAACAAGCACGTATACTGAAAAATGGACTCGTGAGTTGCCTTGCATAATCTGTCAGGAAAGGCTTGCTTTATAGGCCAGGGTAGGTCTACACCCCAGCTGGGCAATCTGGTATGCCAATATCACTTGCTGTGAGCCCTTCGGGCGAGCTTTCTCTAATCTACCTGCTTACTTTCACTGTGTCTCAATTAATGAGTGTCTGTAATTATTGGGAAGGTATTAAGTGGCTTACCGTAGTTCTTGAGATTCTCTGAATCTTTGTAATTCATCCACCTGCCTTTTGTAGAAGTTCTGAAATGATAGACTAAATTCCTTTCACCATGTTCATTTTCTTCTACAGACAAAGTTAGTTGCCTTATTTATCATGGCTTTAATAGCAGATAATACACCTCAATGAACTGTACAAGCATATTTACTTTTATACCACAACATTTTTTATCTCTATGATTATTTTGCATTATTATTCAACAATGTTTGTCAATTTGACAATGCTTGCATTTGACCAAAATCAA
Organism: Liolophura sinensis; assembly: GCF_032854445.1. Classification (NCBI taxonomy): domain Eukaryota; kingdom Metazoa; phylum Mollusca; class Polyplacophora; order Chitonida; family Chitonidae; genus Liolophura; species Liolophura sinensis. Next base: position 36,723,472 of record NC_088301.1, read on the forward strand.
ACTTTAAGTGTAAATCCTCTAATTTCAGATGGTGGACTAACAGCATTTAATTTTATTTGATTGTTAGTCAATGCCATATTCAATTTTATCAGATTGCATTTTCCAGACCTTGTGGCCAGTCAACATGACAATAAGCTCTTTAAGTACATATATGCTTTTTAACATATAATCATTTACCTCTTTGAATCACTAGTAACAACACCTAACATACCGCTGTCATATCCTCTTCTTCCTTGAGGTGATCAATGTCTTTCTGCAGCTCATTCAGTTCATTAAGCAGGTTTTGTTGAAGGTTATTCCTTAACTGTGATCTGCACAAATTAAAGCATAAAAGACAATCCAACAACTGCTATAATACAACATATTGAAGTAAAACTGACAAAAGAAAAGCACACATATTGTTAAACATCAAAAGTATTACAAGAAAGTGAATAGTAAATATTCTTTTAAGAACTGAGAATCGGTTGTTAAATTGAATATTAATTCAGTTCCTCTGAACTTCATCTCTACTTTTTGTCTATCCCTTTGCATACTGACTGATGTTCATCGCACATGATACAATAATTAGTCCAGTGACTATTTATTGTTTATCTCAGTAGTTGAAGTTATAGATATAGATGTATAAAAGACAAACCTATTCTCGAAGAGCTCTTCCCACACAGAATCCAATGCATTCTGTGCGCTTTTTGTTGCATCTTTAACCAAAGAATCATGTCCTCTGCACTTTTCCTACAGAATGAACAAAGTTCTATGGTTGTTGTTCTAGTCACCTAATGTTTAATATATAACTACAATGGTACACATACAAGTACACTAAATGTAATGCTTGATCTTTTCACTTAACTTTCATTCCCTGTCAACTGAGAGAAACACGTCTTACATAATGTAACATGCAAATACATATATCTTTGGTACAAATACTTAAAAGCAACATGTAGTTGTATAACCTGTTTCAATGTAATATACATGGTCCACAAACCATTATTAAATACTGTTTAAAGACAGTTATATTGTAGTCTATTTCTTTTAGCGCGTCGCCTATATTCAGTTGTCTGTAAAATCAATCATACTCACTACCAAAGTTGGCTTTAGTCAGTGACATACCACAACATGAGCTCTACACACTGATATGCTGAACATCCATATTATTACAAAGAAAATGCAGTTAAAATACATTTTCTAATTCATAGTGTTAAACTCCATAAGCCTGGTTTCAACACCATGACCTTATTGCCAGTTATATCATAATTATTCAAAAGCATGTTTGCATGCTGGACAATGGGAGTGGTGAGTAATTTGTTTTCCAATGGCTGCACCAACAAGTAGTTACATCTAACTCCTCGCAAAAGTACACCCTACACTTCTGTCTGCGAATAGACTACATCGCCCTCTGTCAAACATGTTGAACTCTGCCCAATATCCAGCATGTCGCTAGTTTTGAATAATTAGGAAGTCACTTGATGCTGAGTTTGTGGACTGTAACATTATGAATTCGAAAAAGTGTTCTAACTTCTTGCAAGAACATCAACTTCCAACATATCCTCGTGTACAGCTTGTATTGTTACGTGTCAATGGCTAAAGGCAATTTTGGTTTCAAGTATGATTTACTTTACAGATATCTGAATACAGGCGACTCGCTAAAAGAAATAGACTATAGTTATTACATTCTTTAAAGAAAACAGGCTGCACTAAGTGTTCACCAAATACAAATGCCACCCGCCCCACCCTTCTCTTGTATTTATTGGGAATGTTCAGAAACACACCAACAGTGCCTCCAATCGTCAAGGCCTGATGATAGTGTAACAATGAAACATCACTGAAATTATGTAAAATTTATATAAAAAGAAAAAATGAATGGCAAGAAGAAATAAATAAATACAGCAATGTTCTAAAATTAATTATGAACTAATTATTTTTATGCACTTGTCATTCTTCATTCTTGGTATTAGTCACATTTATAACAAGTAAGAGCTGATCAGTATTACAGGATCCCACAATACAAAAAAGTGAATCTGATTAACTGATTAGCGTTCGGTTTATGGGTGGAGGAAAGTAGAAAGGCTTGGTGGCCAGGAAATGCATGATAATAACTGGAAACCATTCTGGAAGTGATGTCAAGCCACGGTGCATAAAGTATGATTGGTTGAAACTGTTCAAGATATATGCATCTCATTTCACATTCACAAGGGCAAAAAGATGGACATAATGAGTGGTTTTCCATGTCCCTTCACTACCTTCAGGATTGGGTATAAAAAAAAAATTAAAAAGCCTACATTATGTCCTGCAACTATCATAAATGTTTTAATTTTGTTTATTTTAAGAAATTAAAGGTTCAAAATCAATCAAAAAATTAAACTTAAGCAGCCTCATAAGATAAAGCTGTTCCAACAATGTGAAAGTTTGACATCATTAATGTTCAATTACCTTCATCTGTTTTTCAAGGTCAATACCAAATGCTTGCATGAAAGCCCTGATCTGCAACGGTTGGTCAGTAATGTTGAACTGGTTTATACATTCTTCAGATGAACAATAGCCTGCACTGACTGAAACTTCAGAATTGTCCATTCTCTTAGTATTATGGTCTTCTGCAAACAGAACACAATTAACATTATTTATTAATATCCAAGTTAACAACGCCATTCTCAAGAAATATTCACTTATATGATGAACGTCAGTTTCAATTGAGTAGATAACTGAAGTGCCAAACTTTGGTAAGTTATTGACAAACTTTCTCACGTGACGTACAGATATGCATGCCATACTGATGAAAGACAAGTGGTCTTCAATGAACATTAGAGCCAGTACACACTTGGCCACATAATGTAATCGAAGGCTTATTCTCAGCAAAGCCCCACCAAGGAGGGGGAGGGAGGGGGAGAGACTATGTTTGAGCCTGAACCATAAAAACTATCTTTCACACTGCATTCATTTGTAACACATGTACATCTAATATTATCAACACAGTTTCACTAGAATTTACTGCTGAAAGCAGTATCTACTAAATGAAGTAACTTTCAGCTTAAGAAAACAGGTTATTGGTCACAGAAGTTCTGACAGAAATGATAAGCAGCCTAAGAACAGTAATTCAGGGGAAAAAAGGATTATTTTAATATGTGATCATTGACAACCATAAATTTCAATTCCTTAAAATCTGACATATGTCTTTGGCACATTTGCTCATCTTTCTGTTTTAGTTTATCCTACACATATATGGGTTGTGCACACAGGTGGCGTCAGCGATTTTATATATCTGCAACTAATTACAAATATAAATGATATCCCATTGGTTGAGTCATAATTAGCCAATGGGAAACATCACCTCCTTATATAATTCAGGCCAAAACTGTGAGGCATATTGGTCATTTCTGTCCTTTCAATGACAATTGGTGGACAAACTGAATTGCAACAACAGACAATTCAGCTTTAACCAGAGTTGTCATTGCATGGGAAATAATATTCCATTGACACTACATGTACATCACAGAAGGAGCATGTATCCTTCTTTGTTAGAGCACCTGTTCTCTGTAGCTCAGCTTAAAGAGGGTAAATATACTATAAAGGATAAAACTTACAAATTTTCGCTTGGTATGATCTCTCAATCATTCCATGCTTCTCACTCACTAACCTGTGTTTTCATATTTAAAGAGTTTTCGGCGAGGAATTAGGGGTGGATTTAAAATACGCAGTTCTTCTTCCACGCATTCTGCTGCCTCGAAATTATCTTCATTATCTTCTTCACAAGTGTGCAGATAAGTCAAGGATCATTTATCCAGTCAAACTGCTTTGCTAATGTAAAGCATTTGCACAACAAACCAAACCTGCAAGTACCAGTAAAGCACTATTGTCTCCATCATGCTGTACAATGAAAGAAGTGAAAAGCATTCTTAAAGCCTGCCTACCCTTGCTGTATGAAAACTGCATTTTCTTTCTTATTAAGAATACAAAGTCATACAAAAGTTATGAACCATGCAGTGACACAACCCTTTGGCTTTAAGGACGTGTCAGATTTAAAGACCTGAATAGATCAAATCATCTACATGCAAACCCAGATGTACCTGACATGTGAGCTTAATAATCCTTGGTCACAAATTTCAAAAGAATTCATGTAACAGCCTTTCATAAGATTTAATTTTATTGACCCCTATGACGTGGAAAGAAACTGGTAATAATGATTAAAATCAGTACGGTTCTTCCATGATGATAAAGTGTGTAAGTGTGGTTAAGTTAACTTTTAGTATACTCTTCAGGAGAGCCGGAAAACTTGCACTGCCAGAAATTTTCGTTGTGTCAAAAGGGTAGTTTTATATTTAACATCAGGATAACTTTAATGGTCTAAAATATTGTATTATAGTAAGCTTTGTAATTTTCAGTGTTAAACGGGATCCTTAATCACAAGGCTTGCTGCTGTACCCAAGTTGATAGGTATGACATCTTACCATAATTGCTCCCATGGGCCATTGTGCAGTGGTAAGAGTGCTGAACTTCCATGCCGGCGACCAGGGTTCGACTGGGTCACAATGGCAGGGAATTTTCCCATTCAACCGCACTCAATTTAGTGGTTAATTTGATGGGGTTTGATGGCGAGGCCTGCAGTACTGTGCAAACGGGGCTGCTATAAGACAAGTGGGGAAGTTGTCAGTGACTTTGCCAATGATCGGTGATTTACCCTGGTTTCTTCTAGGGGTTACCTCCACCCACTTGACAATACTGACCCACCGTCATATGAGTGAAATACTCATGAGTATGGCGTAAAACAACAATCAGTCACTCAGTCAGTCAAATATCTTACAGGATATTCATATTCATTACAGGATGACCATTTCAGTAGTTGCTGTGACAACAAAATCTTTCATATATTATCATTCCAGCCTTCAAAGATTTATTTTCACTAACTTCTGTGTTCAACTTTCTTCAGTTGAAAGAAAACAGGATGAATTACTTTTTAAAGTAAATCAGGTTCGTCATCCCTCTAAAGCACCAAAAATTCCCCTAACAGAAAGCAAATGGTTTATCAGGGGTCATACATTGTGGCTGTACTGAAAAGAATTTCCTACATCAAAACTGTGTAAGGTTTAATGGTAATTTGGGACACAATAGTAAGCTGCACTTAAATTCAGCGCACTGGCATATTGGACAATCTTTCACCTAAAAACATCTGTTTTCAGAGCCAATTAAAAAGCTAAAATATTGCCTTTGGGGGTTAAACTGAAATTTTAAAGCAGGAAATCCTCCTGCTTTCAAAACAGTCTTCTAGGATGGACTGACGCTTCTCAGAGAGCCAATATGAACTCGGCATGTTATTGTGCCAACTTAATGCAACGCCATACTAGGCGCTACACGCGTAATTTACGATTTAGTAATGAATGGCAAGGCAAGGTCACAAAATTTAGCATTTTGATATGTGCGCAGCCAGCCAATTTCCGGAACTTCGCAAACCCTGCCTCAGGCACTCAAGATGTCTAAACCAATGGGTTTCCAATTTGGAAGTAACTCTCGCGAATTGGAGGTGAAAAATAACTACACATATGTATGAGATCATATGCCAATGGAATCATAGTGCATAGCGTTGATGCATTCGACAGAAAATTAAAAATATGGAAAAAACCATACTTTGCAAACGACATTTTTAGGCATGGCTCCAGGTACTGCAGTTTCACAGAGGGATGGTGGACGTTCTGAGAGGCATGGCGGAGCGCCAGTCGATAAAATGCTAGCTGATGTATCTTGAGTCCAAAGACCAATTACATGTCCTACAATGTATGTGTCAGACATTTCACAATCACACCACAATAAATGACTGTTTAGATGCATCTAGCATCAAATTCCACTTATCTCATTACTTCTCAAATATACAGACAAACTAAAGGCTCAAAAAAGGATATTTCTCCATATTTCCGTTTCAATTCTGATTTCGGCAGTCTGGTTGCTGATGAATATGCTGTGGAACAAACAAATAAAAAAATATCGCACCAAAGATAAAACAAAAAAAAATTCATGATCTTCTTTTATATTGAATTTAACTATGTGTAATATTTGGAATCTGCTTCACCCGGGTCTGCTTTTATCAGAAGTGGACCTAAAACACTGCCCACTTACCCACCTCCACTATCCACCATGTTTTAACAAATATATTATCTTACAGCAGTACTACATGTACACGCAATCATCTGCTCCGAGAAGTATAAATGAGTGGAAATTGTAATGTTGTGTGCGCTAAATTAGTGTGATACAAGCTATAATGTTTGATTTACTTAGTCTTGAAAATGCAGCCCATTTATAGCATTTGTGATAAAATATGGAAAGGGAAAGACCAATACAAAGCTTAACAAGAAAAATTAGGGACAGACAGAGGCGAGTACACTACTACACTCAATTTGTTATGGCTCTCAGTTTCCAAGCACCAGATGCTAGTGATAAATACTTACTTACATCTGTTTAAAACATACAAAAGAAAATGCACAGGAAAAGGTTGTTTAACAGCTTTTTTTTAGTCATTCAAATATTTAGAAAAGCAGCACTTGACAATTATTATAATGATTCAATTGTGTATATTCAAAGAGGCACACAAATCAGTAAGCATATATTTAAAATGCTACACCCATCTAATTTTACTTCCATTCAATACAGTGTATCCCCTATCTGTCCCTATAGTCTTTACAAGATAAAAGTTGCAACCCTTACAGTAATTATAAAAGAGAAATGACAACAATTCTTGTATATACTTACCAGAAAAACAGTTAGGAAATTGTTGTTCCCCACTATCAGATAGAACAGTTAATGGAGAAGTAATTGCTGTCAAGGCCTGCAATATAAGTGATGGAACAATTGATTTCAGTTTGTATTTCAACAAAAACATGCAGTCATATGTACATGTTCTATGCATAAGCATCCTATTCTTCCATATTTATACAAAAGTATATTCTAACCACTCATGATGACTAACCTGGACATCCTGGGAAAATGCAGGGTTAACTTCATATTCATTCCACAAATCAGACATAGCTGGTGTTACAGCATCAAGATCCCTCTGGTCCGTATCAGTATCCTCATTCTGCAATACATGTCACAACAGATCTAGATTGTTAGACATGTAAATGCCTTTCTGCGAATTTTGCTGATGTGTTAGTTAACCATTTTTATTATATTAAGTGAAATGTCAGGGTTTTATTTCACTAGTAAAGTTATGTATTAATTTAGTTATTTTGATTTTTCACAACCAGACATCATGTCAAAAGGAAAACATTCTGTTCTATGACGTTCCAAACTGAGCTCAGAGAGATCACGTAATACATATTTAGTCAACTAAGAACTTTTTACAACTTTCCAACAAGATACAATGCCATATAAGACATGCCCAACATCACAAAATATACAAGTTTACCTACACTACAGCTCAGGCTAAAAGTCAATTGTTCACCACTCGTATTGCGCTCCAAAATACTGAATAATACTCCAGTGGCACGTGACAAGGTTAAAGGTATATAGCTCCATCTATTGACGAATCCTAGCAAGCTTGCAACGAAAGGTGTAGTGTATTCAGCTACATGAACATATACTAGCCGTGAAAAGCTGAAGGTTTATCTTGCAATATGTAACTTACCTCAGCAAAACAAAATCAGCTCATCAACTAGATTAAGCGATTTAATTAAGGGAGAAAATATGCGATCAAAGTTATCTCATGGTATCAATGGTCAGCGTAATAATTTTGACATATATTTATGTTATGCCATATAGAACCTTAAAGCAGATATATTATAGCAAACTTGACAGATCTTCACATTAACTTTACAAATCAACGAGATTTTCTAGTGAATAAAGCACGTGCAAAACCACACCCCTCCTACCTAGGACATCACCTCATACAGGTAGACAGCAGTTCTGTGTGGCTGTGGCTTAGCGTAATCCTTCACTCATGTCTTATCATTTGTCGGTTTTGTGTGAAAAATACATTTAAATAACATCATGTACTTATATTACTGTAAGGATTGTGTAAGCCTCATATCAAAAGAACTGAAAAACAAAAAACAAAAAAAACCCCCAAAACATGCATGTTTAGGACAGAATTGGGTATCAGCAGGCTGTTGACTTTTCACCGTAGGCTACTTCTGTTTGACAGACTTGTGCAGCTATTGGTGTTTTTAACCAGTAACCCGAACTGGCTGGTGTATTTTTTTTTATTTGACTGGTGTGTTAACAAAGTTTTCAAGATTAGCCTACAATATTGATTGCCTACAGACATAACTGCTAACCAAAATGCCACCTGGGAAGTCATACGGAAGAGGGATTTGCACAGAAACAGCGAATCCAGCACCAGCAGTTTTGAGAGATTAATTCATTTCATAACCATACAGTGTGTGTCAGTTAATAACGTTTGACACTTGTGAGTATTATTTACTTACGCCTATTGTTCTTTAATCTTGGCAAAGTGTTATAGCTGGAGTCTAGGAATGCAGGAGTTCTTCTCCCAAGTCTCTGTGACTTCTGAGTATTTCAATTAAGAGCTCAATAATTGTTTTGCTGTTGCTGCTAACACCCATGATATTTTTACACAAATACAGTATACATCAAAACATTACTATCCAAACTGAAGAAAAAAAAAACAACTTGTAAACATATGTTACTAATACAGGTATAAGATAGTCCCATATATTTTGCTTCAACTTTTATTCAAGTTCACAAATAAAATTTGATATCAGATTTTATCTGGGTGTTGGTACAAATAATGTATTGTTAAGCATAAATTAACAGAATGGAATTATTTCCATCGAAGTATTTTGTAGTCAAAGACAGCCAGTAAAGAAAATATTTAAGGTAGGCTACACTGTCCGGTAAGCCAAAAGCTTCAAACAATGTGTAATTTTTGCAAATGGAAAATTATTTCTTTTCCTGTGAGAAACACTTTTCCTTCTTGCTTTTGCTCTGTGGGTGCTTTTTCAACATGGTTTGGGACAAACTACCAATTCTTCAAAAAGTAATATTATACAGACAAAATAACTTGTCCTGTATCATGTTTTTTCCACATTTGTACGTGAAATTCGTAGTGAAATACCACATTGTTGTCGTCGCATGGCATGTCAGTGTCAAGTGTCAATTTTGTCTGCTAAATTACTGGGTGGCATATGATTTTTCACTGACAAATGCCTCCTGCAACAAGGAAAACCTTCTACGAAAGAAACAAAAGTTATTTGTCCACTTTTAAGGGAGATGAAGAATGAGATAGTTTTAGCAGTTGTGGTGATCCATTACGAATCTCGCATGGACTCACTCGTAAATGATTTCTTTGAAAGATCAAAAAAAAAAAAAAATCAAATCAGATATTTTACTTCAGTTTCATATATGGTGTTAGTCTTTCAAACATGCTTTTAAATCATTCCAACGAAGAACTACATTTTTCACAGCCAGTGCGTTGGCATAACAATGCTCAGCCATGTGTGTGAACAGTCACAGTGGATGGATCACTGACTCTGTAGGTAACTGTCCCGGAACTCTCTAGATGCGCCCTATAAACTGTCGAAAACACCTCTAGTATCGCGCTGATCTGCTGCCTGATTTTGACTTTTAGCCTGAGCTGTACTGTATAGATAAATGCAGTGCTTAACTCGTTAAAATACACAAAATCGTGATAATCAAAATATGTAAAAAAAAGTATAAAATAAGTAAAAAAAGAATATTGAACAATGAAGGTATTTATTTAACTTTCACTGTGCAATATTGCTTCAAGAAGGTATGATCTACTAGTGACACTGTGACAGTAACATTTATCATTTAGCGATCATGTGCCTTTCTACGTGATCCTACGGTACCGTGACAAGGCTCGTGTACAGATGGGCGCCATTAGCATAGTCTCCCCCCCGCCACCCACCCCACCCAAATTTGCGGATAATTGTTGACAGAGGAGTATCAGATATGTAGTAAGTATTTTCATATTCCTTGAGTCTAAATCTCTACCAATGGTATAAAAATCAAGCATCTATCTGAATTGATCCAAAACATCCAAAATAAAAATGAACTAATTACTCATGTATTAGCTAATGAATATTAAGTTATTCAATATGGCGGTGCCCATGAATGACACCATGAAAGAAGTAATCATGTATGGCAAGGCAAGCGTTTCTGTAGAATTGAAGGCAAAGCTGGTCATCATTATTCATACAGAATATGAGAAAAAGGATGTCATTGCAGTCTAATTTACTAATGGTAAAAGTCTTATATATCAGCTTATACCTTGGGTCATTCAGCGTCAGGAACACAGTGAGGAACCCATGATAATTATTGTTGTATCCCCTCTGAATTCTGTTATGCAAAATCAAGTGATAATTATGCAAATATATTTAAATTGCGATGGTTCAGCTTTAGCAAGGATGGAGATGATAATAATACCCATGAACGCCTGTAAATAGCGCACTGCTCAACAGTTTGGTACATTCACCATCACGTGCGGTTGTTTACATCAGGCGAAAGTAGTCATCTCAGATAAGATGACGTAATGCATGAGCCTCACTTTCAACATCATGGTTGTAAAAAGCATAGCAGCCAAGAATATAAGAGATGTAATCTCAACGGAGGCGGTAGGTACATTTCTATTTTAGAATGTAACATTTATCACTTGTCACCATAAGCAATGGGCATACAAATATGCTTAAACAGTGACTCATATTCATATCACAGCAACACTGTTGTAATTTGCCTGGTTATTATCTTTGTTGACATCAGTATTTGTGAATGACAGACATGAATAAACTGGAGTACAGGTCAGTGTGCTCTTCAGTATTCAAAAATGAAATCAACTGACATGTACCTACATCTGTGTAAGTGGTGCAGGACTATCTAAGGTTTTGCAATTGTGAGTAAAAAGTGAGCCAGTTACCCTGGTAAATATGGCACAATATCATTTTACACTTACCTGGACATTTAGGGACAGTGATGGGTTATCACCATAGGCTTTCCACAAATCACAGACACACAGTGTCTCTAAACCACGATTTTTCACCTCATTACCGCCATCCTGCAATTCAAGTCTTTGGTTAAACCAATCTTAATTAATCCAATGATTAAAGATATAATCAAAAAATTTTCAGAAGACTTGCCAGAGTTTCCACTATACTTATAGTCTACATGCTTACTGGAAGTTCTTAAATACCTTTTAAACATCTCAACGGTTTTCTGGCATCATAATTTTCCATTTGTTAGTGTTGCTATGTTCTGGAAAGATTGTACAATATTTTACGTTAAATTTAATTTTTTACACCTAGACTGTATTTAACAAAACGTTATACCTACTCCTATTGTCTTTTCATTAGGGGATTGGGAAGGTGCTTTTTCATCTGAATTTTCAGCTGTCACTTTGAAACAAAAGAAAGACAATTATACTCAGTGTCCGAGAAAAACAAAACCATTACTATAATTCTTCAATCTTTTCACATGTTTACAAGGTGTTTATTCAGGCATATTCTAAAGGCATTATTCTATGAAGACTGATAAAATTATACTTTCTATGAAGTCATACAATTGGCTAATCCAACCAAAATAGTTTTCATTATTTCATCACTCAAATAATTTAGCAGGTTGCTATATTTCAGAGGAAGATTTATGCACATTATGAATTATATTTAAATAGTATTGGCTTTTCAGTGTTGAGTACATGTAAAATAAAGACCACCTTGCAATGCACTAAATACTATACTAGAGATACATTATGTGCACACAATGTAACGTAGGCACATACAGACTTGGCGGCTTTGAATGAATAGACCTAGGTCAAGGCCAATAAATTGTGAAAATTAAAACCCAACCCACATGTTATGGCTACATATGCAAAACTGACAGTGAGACTATTCAATAATAAGAAGTTTTGTTTTTCATAAAACACCTTAATATACTCTATTTAATACAATCAAATGTAACATACTATATGGTGGTACAGTCAAGTCAAGAAGTGCAGGGGTGTTGAAACCAACTATCATGACTATTCCAAGTACATGAACATTATGACAAGCAAAACTGATGTTTGTATACCTGATTCTTTTTGGCATATGATCGGTAATTTTACTGGGGAGATACAATGGGATAGGACCTCATCATAGTCATATCTGAAGTCATCAGTGTAGATGTCAATGGTTTGGTATGAACACTGAAAAATAAAATCCAGTTCAACTAATTGCTCATCTTAGAACAGCTTGGGGAAGAATAAAATGACAATCACACAAACAATACATCATGCACTGTTCATATGGCAGAAGTTCATTAATTCTGGAGATAGCTGTTGACGTTAAACAAACTTTCTAATATGAACATGCACATACATGGTGGAATTTCAGATGAATTTTCCTGTTGAGATCACCTGCTGAACATGAAAATTCATGAGAATGTAATATATGTGGCTCGAAAATCAGACTTGTTTTCAAGCTGTGGAGTTCAGAATGCCTGAACATTTGTCAGTCCTTAATATCAGATATCTGGCGATCAGGCATGAACATGGTCTTTATGTCTGGTCAGAATACTAATAGCCATATTGTATCTTTCAGTGTTGCAAACAGCATAATTACTGGTACACAGCAAAGATTAAGATCTTAATTCTCGATTCTTTTTATTTACCAGTTTCTTTTACATATATTATATGAAAAATATAAACCTAATAAGACATGAAATAAATGTTAATTTATGAAATTTGTAATAAATTAGATAACCGAATATGCTGCCAGCATCCCGGGTACAATGTAAATAGAAATTAGGAACTATATACATGTATTAGAGTGCTGTTAACTTACAGGCGACCATGCATATACATATCAAAAGATCTAAATAGATTATATAAAGACAACAAGATTAGCCAAGGGAACAGGCGCAACACGAGGGTTCAGTTATTTTCCAGAAGAAGTTCTTTTATTTTACTTTTAAATAGTGATGTTTATGTAATGGATTTAAGCCATGGCGAGTTTATTCCATTCTGGTGGACAGCTGCGTTTCAGGGTTTGGCTAGCTAAAGTTGTATGTAAAAAAGATTGGTAGAGATTAATATGAGGATTTGATCTTGTAGGATAAGTGTGTTTGATTCTTCCTTCTAAACTGGCATCAACTGTCGGGGGAAGTTGGTATAGATGAGTATGAATTTATGAAGATGCAAAATGTTCAGCCTAAATATGTTAAGTATTTTCAGTGTCATGAATAGAGGTTCAGTCTAGGGGATAAAGTTATGATAGAGAGATGAGGGTAAATAAGAGAATAGCACAGAATGAATAATGTATCTGTGTAAGTAACATTTTTTATATGATATAGAATAGAAATATTTCTAGATATCTTTTCATTAATATAATTTGTGTGTGATGTCCTAGAGAATAACAGAATAATACCAATGAATTTATTGATCATACCAGGTTTTACAGAGTTTATGGCTGTCGGAGGGACATTGGTTGAAATTGGTTTGGGTGTGGGTTTGATTATCATATATTTTGTTTTATTTACATTTAATGACAGACAATTTGCACAAAACCAATTTTGAATATTACTTGGTTCATTGTTTATTTATAGTGTGGGTGATATTATCAGCACTAAGTGATATGCTTGTGTCATCTGCAAATAATATGAAAACTAGAAGTCACTGATTTAGATAAGGAAAAGCTATGCACCCCGAAAAGAAACAACATATTTAACATCGAAGAGGCTAGGAAGCACATCGCAGGCAGGGAAATGACTGCATTAAAATGACAAGTTAAAAATGTGGGCTGATAGCGATGAAATATGATTTTAATAATATACCCTAAATGGCCTAAAATTTTTTTAGTGCCTTTTTAGTGGCAAATAAAAGTCACAGAATATCATGTTTGGAGATGAAAATTCCAAATCTCCCATAGAATATCATACTTGTTCCAAGCAAACCCCTCCGAATCAAGAAAAATGGACAAGTTAGTCATGGACGAAATTTATGGTCATCCCGTTATGTACATGTAAATAGCCTGCTGTAGGAGATAGCAGCCCTAACGTTCACCTTAAGATTGATTCTATTATACACAAGACAGAGTTTCGTAATTAATTCAACACAGAGTATCAACATGTTTTACATGTATACAAAACCAGTGATAAATACATGCAATATTTTTTAAGATACCATACTTAACATTTTATATAATGCCGACATTTGAGGTGTAGGCATGCTAAAATGAACAGCAATATTACACTGTATATTGCCCATATAAAGTATTTAAATTCTGCCACACCTCGAGGAACAACACTATACACTTTACCCGAAATGGAGCTTACCTTTGACAAGGACGTGAAGTCAAAGCCAGGTTTTTTCAAATAGGTTTTAGAAGGAGGCTTCATCGACTGGGACTGCAACCAGCTGATATCAGTCCTTGAACATAAAGACAGATAAACATACACTACAGTTTTAACGTTATTTATTTATTTGTTTGTTTAAACAACATGTTCAACATTTTTCACTTACATGAGGGTGGCGAGTTTTATGGGTAAAGGAAACCTGAAGTCCATCTTCAAAGTACCACATCGGATGCTGTTAAGTTGCAAAGTAATTCACAGTAAATGAATATGCTTGTAGGTTCACGCTCATCTCATGTTTTCATTAAAATTTACTGAAACCTTTGGAGTTGAACTGGCAAGCTCTCAAAAAAAGACTATTAAAACTTTAGGAGGATTAAAGTATACAAGGTCCTTTTTCATTCAAGTCCAAATGATATGTCCAAATGGCAGCCACTTTATAATGAAAAAGTTTTTGACAAACCATCCTTAACATTTGCCACAACACATCCTTAACTGCTTATTAGGTAAGACATACCCTCTTGATCAGGTTTTGCAGAGGCCAGTCAGTAATGGAAAAGACTCATTCATGTCTACATGTACATACTGTCCCAAACACATCTGCCAAGATCCAGGAAAATCCATCTCATTTCTATCCATTCCTAATTCTACATGTATCTTTGATATAACTCAGAAAACAATTCATGGAATGGAACCATAACATGCATATCTACATGTATGTATCCTCCATAGCGTGGTGGTCAAATTTCATTAAAATCTTTTGAGAATGTTAGGAGAAGTAGCACTGACAAAATTTCACTCTAGTTCAAATTCAAAGAGCAATAAGCACAGCTACTGTTTCATGAAAATCCCTTAGAAACTGTAGGTATACTTGACAAGATAAAACTGACAGCTTGAAAGGTTGCTGTATTCTCCTACATTATATGCCCGGGGAATGAAAAAGCATACTGGACTACACGGACTAACCAAGAGAAACCAAAGACAGTATACAATAGAAATCCACGCTAAAGAGTGTACATGCCAGCCATCATGCAAAGGAAGAGTAACTCACCTTGCATCAC
Organism: Liolophura sinensis; assembly: GCF_032854445.1. NCBI lineage: Eukaryota > Metazoa > Mollusca > Polyplacophora > Chitonida > Chitonidae > Liolophura > Liolophura sinensis. The sequence goes on from NC_088301.1 coordinate 36,738,807, forward strand.
CATCACTTTGAAAACTGCAAAGCTGAAAGAGAATAAAAAATAAAAAATATATATAAAGTAATAAAGAAAAACACTATGTCAACTTTGTACATGATTCAGACTACATGTATATTAATATTAAAATTCCCTCAGGAGACAACTGAAGGGTCAAAACTGCAGTAGGAGTCATGTAGAAAGTTGAAAGCATTTTTCTTCATTATTTTATCTACTATCTCCACACTTGTATTTATTACTTACTGCTACATATAATGCAAAACACTAATGCCCAAAATATCCAATTTTAATAGTTGAAGGTAATATTGGGAAACATTGGTCAGTCTTAATATAAGGCTACATTAATCAAAAATTGATCAGGTAAAAAAGTCTGTCACCAAATTTGAACAGTCCTGGTTAATTTAAATTTTGGAGATATCTTTCTGACGTTGTTATGCCAGACACATATTTTGGTTTCACAATATTATAACGAAGTAAACGATATGCTTCTGTGACAGTCAAGGTGATTTTGGTGATATTACAATTTCAATTATTCACTTTCCATTGGACTAGCACATTGATGTGTGAACCTGCTAGAGAAAATGTTGAAAAAGAACATCCTTGGTCCATGCTGTATCCATGTATCAACTGAGTGGAATGAGAACGATTGTTTCACTAAATGTAAAACATAAATCAGAATGCAATTTTCACCAAAATATAATGTGATGTGATCATTAAAACAAAGAAAATGTTACACAATTGTAAACGAAATTAGAATAAGAATTTGTGGTTGTGTCCTTACTTGAAAAAGATAAAGCACAAGGTGTGGAATTATCACATGAATAAGAGTATAACACCACTGTAGTGGTATTTGTTGTTTCACCGAATTCTGCTGAACAGTTACCTTTATTTTCTTTATACATCACCTTTACTGTCCTAAAACTGCATATACTTCATAAAAATATACAGAACAAAATTCTCAACAGAGCATAAAGCTTTTTTTGCAGCATTAATCTGTTTGATAATCCCACAGAAAAAATTACCACTGAGAATAAAGATTACTTACTGTTGTAGGGGAAACATCAGGGTTTTCATCTTTTTGTGGGTTTTCATCTTCACTGAAAAAAAAGCAAAAACATCATTGCATTCAATTGAAAACGAATATGGAAACTACAGAAAAAATGATTTTTTCAGGTTAAATTATAGCCACACATTTTAGTCTGTTCACTGAGCTAACTACTTGTAATTCCCCTTAATGACTATTCACAGTTACTTTGTAGAAGGAGTACAGAATAGTAAGACAATCACCTTTCTGAAGTCTCTTTGTAATTTGTGACGTAGGCTTTACATTTTCTCCTTCTGGACACCCTGACCTGCAACAAAACATCACTAACAATACAGCATGACCCCATTTGAAGACAAGATTTTCACTCATTGTGACAAGAGCATTTATCCAGGATGAATATATGTATAAAGGTTAGGACATATTCATACCAACGCTGTCCCAGTCAAAGCTGTCAAGATTAAATATAATAAACTCATGGAAAATCACATCAGGTTCCTCTAGCTTTATTAAAACCAGATAGTCAGATTTTTCTTTTCTTATATAATCTTGTTGATTTTACCCTTTTAAATTATTATATAATGATATGTATGTGTACAAACTGGCGAATAAAAGAATTAAGAATCAAGTTTAATCCAATAGACCACTCAGCTAGCATTTGGCCTTGTTGACGACAACAAGAGCACATGTACTTACTTCCTTGGTTTTGTTTACTTCCTCAGTTCTTGTAGACGATAAGGCCAGATCTAGATCTAAATCTAAATCTTTATGTAATCTGTCTTGGATTGTTTGAAACAACTGAAAATTGATAGTAATTTGTTACACTAAAGCATACAACTATAAATTGTTCATCAAACTGGGCTAATTTGATTGACAGTTATTAATGACAGAGAAAGGCAATGTCTTCAGTATCTGGTTTTTATTTACATTTTACAAACTACTTAAGGACATTTCCAAACTTTGCCTGTCAGCAAGAGCTGGGTTCATGTACATCTAGATGTAATAGTAGGACTACAATGGTAATGTTGCATCAAAAAAATTGAGAAATTACAAAGCATGTAATCCAAAATGCCTTCATTTTGCAAAGGGACAGTTATCACACTACAAAGCCAGGCCCTGATAAGGAATTAAACTCAGATTAATAACAGGTATAGATGTCATTTAGAAAGTGGATTAAGTAACAGTATTATCGTTAACAGGGATTACCCTTTCTGAATATAGCACAAATTCTAGTGCTGAAATTTGGCTGAGACCACTGCGGGTTTCAAACCAGCGACCTCAGAGTCAGGCACCAAACCGCCTGCAATACATGTCAACCGTCTAGACCACTCGACCAACAGGCCTTCCACAAAAATAGAAGGTAGTTGACCGGTAGACTTTACAGCGAACATGTATTACCCCTCTGATGATCACAAACGACGTCACTCCCTTAGGTGAATATATCAGACAGGTATAGATGTCATTTAGAAAGTGGATTAAGTAACAGTATTATCGTTATCGTTAACAGGGATTACACTTTCTGAACTGATCACAAACGACGTCACTCCCTTAGATGAATATATCAGACAGGTATAGATGTCATTTAGAAAGTGGATTAAATAACAGTATTATCGTTAACAGTGACTACACTTTCTGATCATCAGAGGGGTAATACATGTTCGCTGTGAAGTCTACCGGTCAACTACCTTCTATTTTTGTGGAAGGCCTGTTGGTCGAGTGGTCTGGACGGTTGACATGTATTGCAGGCGGTTTGGTGCCTGACTCTGAGGTCGCTGGTTCGAAATCCGCAGTGGTCTCAGCCAAATTTCAGCACTAGAATTTGTGCTATATTCAGAAAGTGTAATCCCTGTTAACGATAATACTGTCAGATTAATAAGTAAACACTCACTTCTTTAGTTCCATCTGGAACCTCATTATAATCTGTGTCGTCAGCTTTTGAAGTTAATGGCTCCAGATCATTATCCAAAACAGGGGATGTCTCTATCTGGTCTACAGTAGCTTGATCTACTCTTTCTTCCATCTTCTGAAGCAACTGGAAAGGAGTACCATTTCTTGAAATTGATCCTTGCTGTAAGGTAACAGTGGTGAGAGATACTTTAGGAGAACTCTCTTCATTGCCTGAGTTGGTAAGGTGCGCTGAAAATCCTTGTGAAGGATCATCAATCATTTGAGGTGTATTTGACATTTTTGGGAAAAGAACAAATTCGAATGGGTTCAACTTCTGAACACTTACATGTGGCAAACTTTTCTGGGATTTCTTTGCTTTAGGGACATTTTTAAATATTCCTTTTGCTGTACTTTTAGTTTTCTTTGATCTTGATGTGATTTCAGGTTTTGTCTCCACTACTGCTCTCTTGTTTCTATATTTGAATATTCTATTAGGTTTGTAACTTGCTTCAGATTTGTATTTTGAACTGGCGCTGCTCTGAGTTTCACAATTGAAGTCATATGGGTCAACTGTCATGTTCTCTTTGCTGGGCTTTCCACCTAGAAAAATAAATGAGCATGAATCACAATACAGTTTTTTTTTATTTATTTGATTAAGTTTTACGACATACTTAAGAATTTTTTACATACATGATAGTGGCCAGCATAATGGTGTGAAGAGACCTGGCTCAATGAAACCCAAATCCCATTCACAGGTGCCATGTGCACTTGTCTACTGTTACCTTGCCAAGTCTCTCATCACCCAATTTGAAACAAACATACAAATCAAATCTTGTCACTAATCCTTAAAATGGAAAAAAACAAAAACTAATAGATAACCATATCAAAGTTCTGGCCTCAGTATTAATGCTGAACCTACATGACATGCAAGTCAGAGCTGGATATGGCACTAAGTTTGAGGTTTTAACAGTAGACAAGTTATTCATATGAATGTATGTGCAAACGTGTTCACAGAATATTGGAATAATGGTATAAATTTAGATATACATAGCACGGAGTTGTTTTGCAAATGAACATGGGCAACATCTGGACAGTACCTGGTTAAATTCTAATGAAAGACTGGTATTAAAATATCTGAGACCAACACTTCATTTTTCTTTCTTTTTTTTTTTTCCAAATGCATAATAGTTTAGTTAAACTTTGTTAACTTCAAAAGTGTAAACAGTGTTGACAGCAGTCTGGTGTCACAATCTTTAACATGGGAGGTATATTCCCCACTGCCTTACTAAAAGTATGGATATAAAATATGGCGGGCCTTAGTTTGACTTTCCATTTCAATGGCTGAATAATGTAAGAAGATTTGTTGGTGATGCTTTGAGATTCTGAGCATTCTGCTTTCAACTGAAATATGTTTCATATATAAGTGCTGACGCATCATTTAATTACCTTTTTCATTTCTAGATTTGGTAAGACATGATGTTCTTCTATTTGGAACAGTAACTGAGCATTCAATGGAAGATTCAACAGATGTTTCTCCAACATTCTTTTCTATAGATTGTCTTCCACTGCCAATAGATGGGCCATTAATAGTGCTGTCATAGCCAACTTTACAACCTTGCCTTGAAAAACCAGTACCAAACTTTGTTGCTACCTGTGAAAAAAAAAAAACAGTTCAACACTGCTACTACGAATTTCAGGTGGCAAAATATTACTCTTTAACAGCCTTCTAGTAAGATATGTGATCATTCAAGTTTTTAACTAGTGCCTTGGCATTGGCCTGTTACTGTATTGGCCTGCAAGCCGAGTCTGAATATTGGCAGTGAATCCCAAGGTCAATTATGAGGCATTGAAAAAAATTTCATTAATTCACTGTATATGTCAGAACAAAAGTATTGCCTTACAACTACCAAATTTCTGCTGTTCACAGTTTTCTTGTCTACCATAGTTTTAAAACAATACTGGTTAGCATTTATTAATATGTTTTAAGTTGAGGTATTCAGCCTAAAAATCACACAAAAAGAGAAGCCCTGAAGCTGCCAGATACAAATGATACAAATCCCATTTTTAAATGAACAAAATGTAGATAAAATAACGAAAATAAGGAAAAGTGAAAACAAAGAACAATGTGAGCTATATAATGTTTAAATAGCACATCCTATACAAATAGTGAAGCAATAAGGTTGCAATGTGACTTGTCACTTGCTTTCAGTTGGTTTCTCCAGACACAATATAAAACTTATTCTGGCTTCCTGTTAGAATTTTAGTTGCCTTAATGTGTTCAAATGTTAAATGTTCAGATTTCACTGATATGAAATAAATATCTATGAATTACAATAACCATCTCTGCAAACCTTCATTAATTTCCATTCAATAGATTCAGAGATATCACGATGACAAGATCTGTATGTTATGAACACTGTGCTAATTAATATGCAAATTTATTTAAACACACATTTATAAGTTACAATAACCATTTCTGCAAACTTTCAACAATTTCAATAGGTTCAGAGAAATCGCAATGAGAAGAAATGAAAATGGACGCACAGACAAACGGATGGATGGCAGGACGGACCCAAAACAATATTCCTTATCCCTAAGAGGTTAAGGAGTAAAAATGGATTACAAGGACTATAAGTTGATTTTGTAGGAGCACTTTAAAGCATGTATATAGAGTAAGAGTTTCAAATGGTGATCACCTTTTCTGCACAAACACTAACAGCCAATGATTTCTTCTCACAAGTAGCTAAGTCATTCAGAGACTCGCCAAAGTCATGCATACTTGTCTTGAAACTGAAACATTAAAAAATCCACAATTTATACAGCTACTTAAAACAAAGTTTGGTAACAATGTCTCAAAATAAGGTCATATTTCTAAGCTTCTAACAGCATTAAGGTATTTCAACAACAATACTTCAACTAAATATTTAAATTCAAACATGGCACAGGTGACCATATTGCAGATTGCCATCTAACTTCCAGCAAAAGACACTACATTTACCAGTTTACAAGCTATATGCTGGGAGATTTTGGTCTAAATGTCCTTGTCATTTGAGGTAGAGAGATACTAGTCTCTGCCATTCTGCTTGTATGCATGCAAACATGGAAACATGCAAGCTAGGCACTTACCACTCTGGGTTGTCAGGAAGAGAATCTGGTATTACATCTGGCATATCTGGGTACCTCTCTTCATCTGTGAAAAACAGAAGGTGTTTTACCAGATGAAACGTGCAGTGAAGCCTACCGGTACAGTATAGACACAATATACATGTACTTTCTGTACACAACCAAAATTGACCATTTTAGATACCAAAAGGCTAATTTTTCTATGAATTGTGATAAATAAAATGTAGCCCCCATCAACTAATAGTGTGGCCCTATCAAAACATGAAACTTACCTATCCAAATCCCCTCAGCTCTGCAGCTCTTCACAAGTCCAGAAAACTTTTTTATTTACAGACACATTACATTATAGCATACTGTTTTGGAGACAATGTTAACAAGATCTACACAGCAAAATATGAAATCATGGAATCCACCAGTGAATCCATGTATCCATTTTCAGTGAATTTGGCTGAATAGTTCTGGGGATAGATATTTACAATGCACATGTGATCAAGCCAGAAATGATTTCTTATTCTAACATTTCCCATAAGCTTGTTACTAGACCAGAGATAAACAAGTTCACAAATATTAATGACACTTGAATCAGTTCTCAACATACTTTGTTAACAGACAGACATGACTTCAAAAATACTTTTCCTGCAAAGTTGATCAGGAGCTAAAATACGTGTTCCTTCAACATTCCTACATTGGAATATGATTGGTCAATGCAAAGTACCAAATAAAATGTAGGGAAACATTTTTGGTGTTAACAGTCTGTGACTGTGTCTTTGTTTCATCCATCAAATTCAGCTGGAAAGCCAGATTTAATGAACACTCTACCACCCACTGACCTGCTGTTAAAGGTACATGTAATAGACACCTGCTGTCAGTAATAACTAGCTGAATTTAATTTGTAATTAATGAAAACTAAAATAATTTTAGGCTCCTCAAGCCTAGCAATGTCTCCAACCATTAATTCACCATTAACAACAGGTGAGAAAACAGAAACCAACTGGTAGATCAATACAAATAATACTTTTACATCATAAATATCAAACAGAAATTAATTTGGAAACTTTTCTGACAAACAATGGAAATGATCAAAAAAGGAAAATATTTTCATACAGTGTACATGTACCTTGGTTATTTTCTGACTTCTTGTCTGAGCTCATATTGGCCTCAGAAAACCTTTTGCAATTGGTCTTCTTATTCGTCTTTACATTATTTTCAGTGGGGCAGGATGTTTTGGCAGAAGTGTTTCCAAGTCTTGTCTTCAAGCCTACTTTCACTTCAGTGTCAGTGGTTACAGTGACTTTGTTTGTCCTTTTCGCATGGTCCACCTTCTCTTTTTTTCTTTTCACTTTTGCCAATGAAGGGTCTACTTTAGACGTGCTTTCAACATTTACCATAAGAGTTGTTTCGTCGGCAACTGCAGAGGGTTTTGACATTTCAGAAGAGTTCTTTTTGTGACGAGCCTTGTCATCAAGTTTTCCCTCAACTTCCTTCACTAAAGAGGATTCAGCAGACTTGTTGTTTTTATTTGTAATTACTTTTACATCACGGTTAAAAACTGTATCCCCAGTGTTCTTCTTATGCCCACTTACAGCACTGACGCCTAATTCCAAAGCAGACTTTGCTGACAATTCTGATGACTTACTCCGAACTGTCCTCTTTGGTGTTACTTGGAAAAGAAGTGGAGTCTTCACTTTTCCTCTTGAAGAACGAGTGCGCTTTTCAATTGGAGTTCTAGGTGTTGAAGCTCCTGATGAGTAGAAATTCTGATCTTGTAAATCAAGCCATTTGCATGAAAAAGTGAAAAGCAAACTTCTTGTCTTAATTAGGAAGTACACTGCCAAATAATGGTAATTTTCTCTTTCCTGCAAATAAAACTTTGTATACCTACCTAAACCAACATCTGAAGTGTTAAATAATATAAACTGTTATAAATTAATCAATATCAAGCACTGTCTGTAGCTTGCATTTGTTTTTTGATTATTGCTCGATGTAACTCAATAATTTTTCCTTCTTTGGTCAGTTTTAAGCATGTAGGTTCATCGGTTCAGCAGAAAATCCACCAATACGAACAGATTAATATTAGGTAAACACACTTGTTTCTATTCCTGTTCATATTTCATATTCCTGTCCTGTCTAATCTTTTCTGAATAACACATAGATGTACTTACCATTTGCTTTGGTACTTTTCGAATCACCTCTGCGATCACCACCTGTGCAGGACAAATTTGGAGACTTCGCTTTTGCTCCACACTTTGCAGGACAACTAGCCGAGTCTGAAACAATGGTTCAAGGAGTACAACTTACATCGTTTTATTTTTGTTTTGACAGAATACATTTAAGAAAGAATATTTCATTAGTGAGAGGTTCCTGGGTCATTGCGCCAAGCTGGCGCGTCAAACACTAGGCCAATTTGATCCCTTACACAATCTATGATTAATGGCTTCTGATAACATATTACATACTTGTTTTGACACCATTCACAGGGAATTATTTCACTTCTAAGAAGTTACAGTGGTGGTGTTTATGGGTTATATGTTTTAAGGAAACCTGTCAAAATGTTCTAGAATTTTAGAATAGCAAAGTTCACATCAAAGTTGTGGCAAAGGTTTTAAAAAGAATGTAAAATTAATAAAATAACAAAAAATGTTTTATAATAATTAACAATATTATCCAGTGAGCTAAATATTGTAAGCGCTCTCATAAAACCATTCCAACTTCATACCTTTTGTTTTACCACTGCAAGCATCAGTCTTACTACCGGTACATGTATCTTCATCTGGCTTTAGCGATCTTTGATCTTTATGTACAGCTGATTTTGGTTCACATTTTAAAAGGTTTTTGCTTCTCCAACCAGAGCTTTTTCCTAGGCAATCAAGAGACGTTGAAATGTAAAATTCAATCAAGTTTTGAGCATTCGTAGGTGTTAAAAAAAAAATCTTTCACATCAATTCAACCATCTTCTGTCAATTGCTACTATATGCCTTCTAGAAAGAGAGTTTTACAAGAGAGTTCCTTAGCTCTTATTTAAAGCCATCAACCTTGCAGCCTTAAGTCATTTAAAAGAATTCCTTTGTCAAAGAAATATGTTTACACTGCTGCCATACATTCAACAAGACATAATATACATATTCCCAATAACAAAACTAAGTACCTCAAAAAAAATTTAATTCTCACTGCTGGGTGCAGCATTATGGATTTCTCTACCAATTAGAATCAAGGCAAGTGGCATCATCTAACCATCAAAATGGATTCGTAAATTCCTGTTACTGATTGTTTGAAGAATTTCTTAGAAGTCTGTGCTTTTAGTATTAGCCCAGACGACCTTCTATTATCCTTTATTGAGAGCCAAAGAGATAGGAATGATGACATCTCCCACACACTTGGTTTGTGCTTTCCAGCTGGCATAGAGGGGTCGGTAATGTGCCACTGCCCACTACCCAATCTTACTTGTTCGTTGGGGCAGTTGCGGGGACGGCATATATAGTCATATTTGTCCTTAAGTCACTGTAGAACTTTTTATATATTGTTTTGATGCTAAGGCTCTTCAGAAAAATAATGTGTTTCCAGAAACGCACCTGACAATAAATATTTGGGCTAAATACAAGTCGGCGTTGTTTTGTTTTTTTAGGGATGGGACAAAAGTTTCTCCATTGTATTTCATTTGCCAACGCAGACCTTTGTACACGCCAGTGGTAGGCTAAATGCCACGTGGCTGTGTCCCTTTGCAGCCGCGCCTGTGCAAGTTAAGCGGAAGTGTTCTGTCACCATAACAGTCATTAGCGATGGGAGCTCATCGCGAACGTTAAATGCATAGTGGCAGCTCGCATAGACGGGAAAAATGAATCTGCTGGTGAAGTAGGACTGTCCTTCGCTTCGCTGCTGGAGTTGGACTCGCAAATTTGTCAGTTATCATATCACTTGCAAGCTAAACCACTGAAGAGAAGATACCACTACATTGGCGGCGTTAAAATTACACCTGAAGATAGTAATGCTGGAAACAGTAACTGATTTAATACTGACAATCTTCTTGTAGTGACGTTTAAAAATAAGCTATTGTATGGCTGAAATACTGCTGGTTGCAGTGTAAACACATCAATGAATATTGATATCTAGGTACATGTTTTACCAGATACATAGTCTTGGTTTCAAAATTGAAGATGTTGATACTCTTGGCTGGTAAGTACCACAATACAGTAACCATCATGATGACAAATATTCATTAAGTCATTGTGTTTATTTACAGGTGACATTCTGCAAGATGCTGTTTTCACAAACATCAAATTGACTTGCGAGACACCACTTGAGTACAGCTTCCATTCCTTTCCCTTTTCCAGAAAAATCAACTCTTACTGCAGATCACCTGAAGCAGAGCAGGGTGCAGAGACGTCCAAGAGCTACTAAGTTGCTTTGCCCCTGCATGCAAATAGAGGGGTTGCAACATTATTTAGCAGCAGCCAACTGCTGGTGTTAAGAATTCTAAGTCTTGGTTTAAGTCTGTTGCTTCGGATGTCAGAATTTTTGTCACTTTGTATTGACCGAACTGCAGTAGGTTTGGACTATCTACTCATAGACTGAATCTCTCAGTTTGCTATACATTTTGTGCATCTTTCACCAAAACAAATAGCGCATTCTGATCTCCTTCTGCAGTTCAAGACTACATTTTATCAGACAATAGTATCAAGCTAGCAGGCTGATCACACGACTGAAAATAAAACAATAACGGGGATGACAATGTCTGAAGACAATTTCAGGACATATTTATTTATTTGACTAGTGATTTACATCATACTCAAGAACATTTCACTTCTACAACTGTGGCCAGCATTATGGTGGGAGGAAACCAGACATAGCCCTGCGAAAACCCACGGCCATCGGCACGCTGAAGGCAGACCTGTCCATGTTGTCCGAGAGGAAGCCAGCAATGAGCATATACCTGGACAATTATAACGATAGCTTCTAAGAAGAGCGATCTGAGAGCAAATTGCAAACTTGTAAATAAGTACATACTTTTGACTGTTTCTGTTGTATGCAATTATTTAGCCCTGTGAGAGGCATCTAAAGGCTTGGTAGATGTCCAAACACTTGCAAGACTACACATTTATATGGTTATAAGTATTAACGCTCTACATGAATTTTGCCGTGTGTTGTCTATGCAAGGGAAGTGAACACATCTGAGTACGACTGTTAATGATACTTCAGTAGATCCTTTTTATTGTACCTTGTGTCTTGACATGTCATATCCTTCCAGAGGAGTGCTAATTTCTGAGCATACAAATGGAACATTTAATCATAAAATGATGAAAGAAAAAAACTTGTCAGAGTGTGTTCTGTCTTTACTAAGAAAATGTTACTGGCTTTCAAACCACATCATTTACATTGTTGAAAAAGTACAGAAATGTTCTTTTCTGTATACTGTGTGTGACAATACCTACCTACCCATTTTCTTTCCCCAACATGATAATGGTAATGCATATATTTTTTCTGAATGGCCCAAGGCCTTAGCGAAGGACAGCACTGAACAAATTGACCATGCCAACTTGAATAAATATAGATATTATTCTATGGTTTTAAACAAAACTTTAACCAATGTTTTAACAGTGCATCTCTAACAACTACATGTATGTAAACGTTGTTGTGGCAAAGATTTCCACATGAACATGGAATACACATTGTATCCACAATCTGTGTTTGAATTTTAATGATGTACATGTATGACATATTGATGAAAGGAAAGTGATCTCTTTAAAATTTCATGTAAGATTACCTAACACCCAGTTAACCACTTATTGTTCCCAAATAGGCAACAAGAACTGTGGAAACTAGGGATTATCGAAGATTTCCTGCCAAAGTTCGAGACTTAATCATGGCCTTTTGTGGCCTAGAAATATAAATAACTCAGCTACAAGTTACTCCCACTCCCTACACCTTTTTTAGACCTAGATATACATCATTTTGTACAGGTGACGTGGTACAATTCAAATGTCATTCAAATACAATTTATTTGTCCACTCATCTTTAGTGTGTTTTAGGCCAAACTTTGGGAATATTTGCACAAAAGCCATCAAATCTATGGGTATAGGAATCTAGTCAGTTTTAGAATCTCTCTCGGTGTGGGGCGGACTTTTGACACGAGAGTGGAGAGTAAATTGATACACACACGATAATTAATAATTTCAGGCTGGCAATTAATAAATAAACAACTACATCTCTATCAAGTTTCACACACAAAAATAAGATTTTACACTTGGTTTTACCTGTTTCTTTTATGGTGGTTTTTGCATCATCTTTGCCATCACCATTTGGGAAGGATAATCTAGGAGATCCTTGTGGCTTTGGTACAGATTCTGAGGGACTCTCATTGCTCGGACAAGTAGCGGAGTCTGAAAGATTTTTGTATCACTCATGCATTAATTAATATATTGGCTTTATTTGTTCATGACTGGAGCTCACGTTACAAAAATTTATCATGTACATTTTGACCATGGCACAGATGCGAGGACTGAACTAGAGATCAAATAAGAAGTAATGTCAGTTTTAGAAAGTCACCTACAGTATAGCTAGTACAAATCAATACTTACTAGTTCATATTAATTTAGCACCATTTTGTCACTTTGGCTATCAACTGAAGCAATAAGTTTCTGATGTATATGACTTTATTCCAAATTTAGAAAGGGTGTTATCTTCATTATTTTAAGAATGGAAACCAATAGCGTATGACACTGGACCAAGGGAAGCGTCAGGTTAAACATTACTTGCAGAACAATTTTTTCCTTTAATTCATTCACTTTCTTACCCTGAAATATTCCTGCCTTCACAGCTACATGGATTTTCCATCCAAAGACCAAAAAAAGGTCTATTGGGCTGACATGTGGCAAAGTATTCAGAATAAAATGAGAACAGAGAGGTATCATCCAAATGTTATTCCATTTAATTTTAAAGAAACATATTGTTACATGTATTCAACTACATTTACCTTTTGATTTTCCACTACCGGTACTTTTATATATTTTTCCCTCACTAGCCAGATGGGCTGACCTATGAGATTCTGCTGATTTTGGTCCATGTTTTGATGAAGTGCCATCCCTCTGACAAGTGTTGTTTTCACAGTCATAAGCAATTTCTAAAGCCGAGGTCTCTTGGTACACAGATTTATTTTGTATTTCAGAATATGTTAACCTAGCTGGTGTTGTCATAGCAAGAACAGGAACAGAAATTTTCTGTTTTTGCTTAGGTGCTTTATGCTTCTCTGAACTGTCCTGAAAAAAAAAAATTTAAAGTCTTTACTTAATACATGTCTACTTTACACCACCTTCGCTCAGATGTTGACGTCACTACAATGGAGTCATACAAGCTGCCTCTTAATAACACAAACCTAGCTGCAATACTCTCACCTCCTGTATATGGAGAATTCCAACCAAAGCTACACTTTGAAGCCTACAACTACTGCAGGAGCCACACGAAAAGTGGTCGAGGTGTTAGGCAGCAGAACTGACGTACCACTTCATGCAAAGGATATGGAATATGAACTCCACTGTAACAACTTCAAAATATTGGAGTGTAGATGGCATCCAACAGGAAAATAATCCCACACTAGACTTTCTGTGCCCATATCTAGGAGATGATAATTGGTGCAAAACAGATCATTCAGATCTCACAATGTCATACATTAGTGCTCGATCCTAACAATATCTCTGGCAAGGATGTGGGTCAGAATATCAGCGTAAGAAGGGCCTAATATCACAGGAAGATGTTCACATCATACGCTGATCATACAGCAAGAATGGGTGTACCACCTGCGTATTATGGGCCTAGGATTCGACCATCATCAGCGTAGGGTTTGCGACATACACTAAGATTAGCACATAAACTCATCTAACTTGTAACAAATGTCGCCTTCTTCGGCACCAGCATTTTTTCTTCTATCAGAATAGGAAAAAATATTCACTGTTTAGTTCCTGGCATGGTTACTAATCCGCACATAATCATGATAATACATATATCAAGTGCTACATAAATTTCATAGGAATATAACAATTGTAGTAAAATAATAACTCAATAATTTCAAGTTTTGTGGGGTAGACCTACATAGGTATAAATGACTATTCTAACAAAGTTTTGGACTGTAAATGGCAGACTGCTGAGATTTTCAATCATATTTGCCATTACCAATGAAACAACAACAGCATGTATGAGTGAAGGAAGATCAGTTTCTCCATGTGTCCTGTACAGGCAATATTTTGGCCACGCGAAATGAAAACACAACACCATTTGCCTGCAAACATAATGGCCAAGCAAGCCAGATAATTTGTCAAAGAAACCATTCATGGGAGGAACCACAGGAGGTCAGATTATATCTGATTATATCAGAGTTTGCTCGCAGTTTATGGCATTCATAGCGGGGACCTCAGCATGGAGCTAATCCACTGCCACAGTACTGGCATGTCTGGACAATAACCAACTAGGCCTGATTAAAGAACAATAGACTTCAGTGCTATTGACCAATAATGTTCACACTTCACTTGTCATCACAAAGTTGCAGGTTGTAAGTTTTAATCACTACAAAAACTATTGAAGTTGGGTGGTCGCCATTTTGAAAGTGGCTGCTTGAGGCAGATGGACGCTGATTACAGGTGGACGTATGTACAGGTTTGACTGTATTATCCTATGTTCACTAGGTAATATCCAACATCTTGTGCTAATATCCAACGATCACATGCGTCTATTCCACAGCAGTTATCTCCCAGAACTGAGAGCCCTCTAGTCTGCTTGTTCGTAAAGTAAACAAACGGACGGTGGTAACAGCTCCCTTATCGATGTACAAATTCAGAGATTTAAAGTACAACTCAACAAGGTACTGCTTTTTTGTTGTAATAAAACGGATGGATAATGCATGCTGTGGGGTGGGACATCAGGAATTGTCAGCTCTCAACAAGTCAGTTTCAACTCAGGCTTCGTCCTCATTGAATATGACTTCTCTCGAACTGACAATTCCTGATGTCCCATTCCACAGCATGTACTATCTGTATAATATTTTTACAGCTTTTGGTGAGAACTTACATCATCTCCGGTTGTCTGGGAATGTAGTTATGAGTTTACATTTCCACTGACACCTAATAAATTTCGTCAAGAAACGGGAAAGCAAAACTTGGGAGTCATGCATTGTCCTAGCTCACCTTTTTACTGGCTCTAATGAGTGAGAGTTATGCTAATGACAGACCATTCACTAATACTTTTCTCCTCACCACCCCTGCCTTAACAGGTAAGAAACCTGAAGATACATTGTGTCATGTTTATAGCTAGTGTGTAGGCAAAGGTTAGAGTGCCACAATACGGTCTAAACGTGACTGCATGTACATGTAACAGCCGATTAAGATTCGATCAGGATGGTGTCAACATCCGCACATAGGCTGGTTACCATAGTCATATGATCCACCTAGGATCCGTCCCACATCCGATCAAGATGAGTGTAGGATGTGCGGACGATACGCATAGATATCGTTAAGATCAGGCAGTACTGTAATAAGTAATTAATGTACACTGCTGTTAACAATGAAAGGCACATACAGCTGAAAGAAATTCATAATCTCTAAGTTGGTTCAGCTAAATACAAAAATAAATTGCATGTGACTCCTATTTAAAGCCTCCTGGGCATATATTTTCCAAAAAATGTCAATTATGAGAATTATAGCAGGAAATCAATCACTGGTCTAACCTGTTTGCACGACATAAATGTAAATGAGGCAGCTCAAAGATTCCAACAATGCAACGTTCGTCAGTGTAAACAATACAATACAGTGAAAATTGTAAGTCTAGTAAACCAAATATGATTTTTGTTTCTATCGATGGTGTTTTATAAAGTATTTGTAATTGCCAACGATCTGTAAGGAATAATTGAAGTTACATGGTAGACCGCATAATTACAACACAATGCCGTGTCTAACATTTCATTGAACATCTACAATCGCTTAGATAACAAGGGGAGATAACTGACTAATAGGTCTTCTAAATACAGTAACTTAAATGAGTTGATGGTCGAAATTCCGGATAAAACTGAACATTCAATTATTCACTTTAAGTAAGATATATGTCAGTAAACCCCCAGAAGTCTCAACTTTATGCAGATGATACCCAAAATAACAGCACAGTTTTTTTGATGTCACCAATATCCCCCTTTAATGCTGTAATTACTTTCTGAACTGTCAACTGGAAGACATGTAGATTAAAATTTCTACATCAAGATTTTGGATGCTGTTGTAACTTGAACATTCACTCTGGCTTGGCATGTTTTCAGTCTTTTTTTTATCAGAGCATTTATGAATCAGCCATAGGCCCAGAATAGCAACGCAAGTCAATTATATTTTTAACTGTCGTTTTCTCACTCAATTGTAAAACGTATACCTGATTGTAACAGTGCTATACGAGACAAAGAATCACATACTTTCAGTTTCTTGGAGAAAATTTACCAGAATTAGATTTATAACAAGCACTATTAACTGAACTGCAAGATTCTACCCACCAACTATACTTGTTGAATCTAATCCATCCAATTCACTGAAATTGTTAATATCATTTATGCGCTAAAAGCTGCAAGCTATGTGAAGGTATTACATCCCTAAAAATATTGTTTTCTTATTTTCTTCTTCAATATAACAGCAAATTTTGTAGAGACAAGTATTACATCTAACTGCTCAGAATCTGTCTGATCTGGGTAACCACAAAACAAATTTAAAAAATTTTTTTCATCAAAATCTGACAATATGACAAAGTTATTGCATGAAAACCAAACCAACCATGAAAATGATCAGAATCAAGGAAATTGTTAAAGTTACAAATAGATCTGCTTGTTTTGTTTTTTTTTTTCAATTTGACTTGAGGTTACACAACATGAACACAAAATTTTATCCAAATATTAGGAGCAGAAAGTTACAAAATTTGTTAAGTGTATATATATAGAACATGACAGAGCTTACAACAACTCTTTAAGTGTACATTTTGTTGTTGCTAGACATACAAGAACAAAATACCTCAGATACCTTGGGTGTACTGCTGGCATTGTTGGTGGATGCTACATGATCTGTTTCTGGTTTTTGATAGTCAGATTGCAGACTGCTCATTATCACATCCTCCCTGATTTGCTGTCAAACAAAAACAAAACACACAATATTCTTAATTTCACTCTCATCGGAATTTAAATTTTCCCATTTAAAGGATTAGCATCCAGATTTTGTTTTTTACCCATAATTCGTCAGCTTTGTACATACCATCCTATTGAGATAATAAAAATTAAGAAAAAAAAGCATATAAGGCTAAATCTAATAAATCAATTGACACTCAAAATTTCCCGCTAGCACCTCTCCATATTAGCTTGACCTCTAAAGTAGAACATACATGTAACAGTTTTGCGACGTCAGAGGAAAGATGCATTAAGGAACTGATGTCAAACTAATAAAAAAACTGTCTGAAGTGAACAATTTATTTCATGTAGAAACTTGTAGGTTCAGTTGAAGCTAAAATGGAAGGCAAGGTTGCCCATGTTGCGCTTATCCAGATATAGTACCTGATGTAGGTAATGGTAAATATTTCATCTTTAAACTTAATTGCCTGGCTAATTACATACATGTAAATTCATTTTGCCATTGTCCTCGGAAAATGTGAGTTGTCAAATTTTTAAGAAAACAGACGTTTTGTCAGGACCAAGAAATATAGTAACCATGAATATTTACCTTGACTTGACTCAGGCTTCATATATCTAATACTTGAGAACTGTACATGCATCTTACCAATTCATGGGTCTGTGATCGTATATTTAGAGCAAAAGGAGTAACAGCTGTGGATACTTTGTCTGGGTTC
This sequence comes from Liolophura sinensis, assembly GCF_032854445.1. Classification (NCBI taxonomy): domain Eukaryota; kingdom Metazoa; phylum Mollusca; class Polyplacophora; order Chitonida; family Chitonidae; genus Liolophura; species Liolophura sinensis. The sequence goes on from NC_088301.1 coordinate 36,756,697, forward strand.
CTCTGTAAAGCAAATGAAATACAATGTTATTTATCACAGATGATCCATGATAAAATCAAAACTACCACCCCTTAGCTCTTGATATAAAACCCATGGCCATTATCTATTTACTTGATTGGTGCTTTATGTCATACACAAGAATATTTCACTAATACAACAGCAGCCAGCATTATGGTGGGAGGAAACCCAGTATGAGCTGACCTCACAGCAACTGCACTGGTGAGAGAGTCCTGGGTTATTGCGTCGTGCTGGAATGCTAACCACCTCAGCCACAGAGGCCTGATGACCATTAGCACAGATGACTGAAATTGCCAAGTGGAATGATCTGCAATGTTTTTAAAGGATAGTGCATTTACAAACTCTTCTTTTAATTTAACAATGACAACGCTAAAATTCAGCACGGAATTATAGTACATTGGCCTTGATAAAAACATTACAAATATGTGGTATAAATTTGGTAAACTTGATATTTTATAGGAGATATTATGCTTGCAAGGAACTAGGCAATAATACTGAGAGAAGAGGCTGTCACTAATATCTCTTTGCAGCATATTGCATAGTGAAGGCTGAACATTATAAATATTTGTTCGAGTGAAAGGTGGAAATGGGCAGTTATAATATTCAGCCATGATGGTGAATGCATATACCAACCCTTATCCTCAAAAAATCTGAAGAGTAAAAATCAGGACTTTACGATGCAATTTGGAAACATAATTTATCTGTAAGATTTTGACTACATATGCCAAACTATGCACCATGTCCATGCTTAAATTTGGGTTATGCGATTACCTAGATCTGAGCTTCCTTTCTTAGCTTTCGTACATACAGATCTGTACTCCTCCAATTATTAACCTGGAAAACTGTCCTCAACATGTCAAAGCTATATTCTACAAACACATGTTTCCTGTAATCCTTCAGTCATTCTTACTTCATATCACCTAGTTATTCGTAAATAATAAACACAAATGTACCTGTTACATCAGTATTAAGCCTTACAAACTTATCAAACTTTTTTCAGATACTTTCAATTTGTGTTGATCCCATTCAGCATTGTGCACGGCATTGTATGGAGAGAGAGTAACTCGAAGAATGACTTGATTGAAAACCAATAAGAACACCATCTGAAGGGCGATTGCAAATTGTATAGAAGTGTGTTTTACTAATGTACAGAAAAAAACTATGATCAACTATGATTATCTCAACTGTGGGAAGAGCAACCAAGTCAGCCATAGCAATGGAGTCACATGATTCAAAAATGGCGGTTGGCGAAGTTCTGAAGCTATCCCAGAGGATGTGTCAGTTACATTTGCATTATTTGGGATGTTATCGTCTATATCATTCTCGCATATTAAGGTGATATGAATTAAAAATAACTTTAAGATCATGGGACACCTGATTTTGTGGGGTACAATGTTAGAACTTTTGATAGAGCAGGGAACAGGACCGAATTCCAGGTTAGTGAATGAAACAATTCAGAGTGGGTAATGTGCAAGCTAAGCTGGGAGCATGGCCAACCGATCTCAGAGCTACATGCAGTCATTACTATATATTGCAGAAACATACCATGGGCATGCAACTGACAAGGCACTTCTATTCAACGTACAAGTAGTTACCTAGCATGTAGAAAATACTAATGTGCTCTTAGCATTTGAAAGGGTTTACTTCTTTCTACTGACCTTAAATTTTGTCCAATTCAGTTCTTCACCAAAACAACCAACTAAGGCCTCTGTCACGGCAGTGGCAAATTTTAGATCAAATGAAAGAGTGGCATATTTCTCTGTCTGACCAGCGCACACAAATGGCACACACTTCTCCAAGGATGTCTTCAGAGAGACAGTTAATACAAGAAGGTTCTTTTCCACTGTCAACATGAATAGATACATGTAGGTTACAAATATGTTCTAGTGACAAATGTCATCACATTCACTATTGGGAAGAGTGGGGGGGAGGACGGGGTGAGGGGGTTGATGGATTTTGAAGAATGAACCATTGCTTTAACATAGCCACCACGGGCGTTTTCTGGCCCAACCAAAAGGGATCAGCGCCTCACCAATTTGGCTGACTGACAAGGAGAGGTGCATTAATTGGGTAATGTGACTATCACTGGAGTCTTGAGAGCTAAGCTGGGGATGGACGATTTGGGGAATCCAGCAGGACATACCAGTTCCAAATTGACACAACAATCTGTTGCAGAGGAGGGTCAGACTCAGAGTTAGGAATGACAGACTAAATCATTTACAGATCCAATAGTGTGTGTTCACTTTCCTCCTCCTTTACACGTGTATTTATTTACCGTTGTTGTATAAGTGAAATATTCTTGAGTATGGCATAAAACACCAATCACATAAATAAATACATAAATAAATTTACATGACAGAGTTGTACCTCTTTAACACCCAGGCAAACAGAGTACTTTGCTAGCCTTGCTTTAAAGTAAATAATCAAAGTTTACTGTACCCAGTTATACAGTAATTTTTTTCAACAATATTTTATCCAAAGAAAGGAACTGGATAGATTAAAAGTGCAATAAAAATTATCCTAGTTTTGACACAATCTTTTCTTTCGATGAAAAAACATCAGATGCAAAAGATATAAATTTCAAGCAGCCGGAGAGCTTTTTTTACGGTATGTCATTTCCCTTTTAAACATTTTTCACTGCTTGACAGCAAATCAAAAAATATGTTGTTTTCAAGATAAATGGATACAGTTAAGTTATGCATGGTCTTCAGGTAAACTAAATACATAGCTACTCAGGCTGCATACCAAAATAGTAATTTTGCGTTAATCTTCATCTTGGGCTGTTCCAATGCATCATCTCATATAAAGCTTATTGACCAAATATATTTCTGTATACAATCATTGCATAACTGTGTAACTAAAAATGTGATATCACACAAGTCTAGTGAAATCTGTGAATCATGAAGAACTTACCTTCCAGAATATAAGAATGAACTTGACTTTTGCAAAGAGATACAATCTCCCACAATGTCTCCTCTCCCTGGGCAAAAAAAGGTTATCTGATCAATCAATCCAACCAATTCATGTAGAGACTGAGATTAAAAGAACTATTAAACCTATAAATGAGCAGCAGGACAAAGATATTGTTCAGCATCAAACAGTATATGTAGTTTTACATCTGCAACCTGCTTGGTACATTGCAAAATTGCCATGCAAATAATATTTATACTTTTTTAATAATGTGAAATAGCTAGACTGCCTGTAGTATAATTTAACGGCCTCCTTCCTTTGACAAGTACATGTAAATGACTAACTTTCCAACATATTTATGGTAAAGACTTGCATGTTAATATTACTGGATGATGAATGGCGTTTAGCAAATGCAAAGCTATGCAAAGCTGTGCAAAGGGCATACGAGAGCAGGTAAACCTAGTACACAGCAGTACCAATTAACTTATCTTATTTAAGTGTTAACCAAGGATATACAATGTTATGATGATGTTAGTTAAAGGTTATGGACTGAAACAAAACTGCTAATTAACCCTGTGAGGGCCTCAAAATGTTCCTTAATATTCATCATACATCATAATTCAATGCATGTATTTTGGTTTAATTTCCAAATAAAAGGAAAAAGTATGTAAATGTACATGTTACCTACAGTCTGAGATACATATACATACCTGACTATCACATAACTCCTGTTCGCAAAAAAGGGTTATCCTGGATGATCCTGTATTGAAGTCCACCCAAAATTCTGCATTGTTTGGGTCCTCTGGCTTTTTTAGCTACAAGTTCAAAAACCAATTATTCTGGGATTCAATGAGAAATTGTAACAATGCAGATCAAGCTCACACATCATTATATATCGTGAACATGATATTTCAAAACCCAAATCAGACTTGATGCGAGGAGGATCAAAATTTGATCAGAAACAGTAAATAAGCAGTCATTGCAAACAAACCAATCAGAATCAAGGAAATTATTACGCTTGCAATACTAAGGAAATGATCTGGCTTGTTTTTGAGCTTTTTTTATCACTATCAGACTAACAATATATGAAACAGTTATTTCAGACCATCAGAAATCAGGAAAATCTAACGATTTCAATTAAACATGCAAAACTTAGGTTCAGGTCAAGTTGGATTATAACATTGATCCAAGGGTCGGAACAAAGAGACTCCTGTTAATATTCCCACATCTTTGTCAAAACTGAGTTTTACATTACATGCTATATAGCCACCTCATCACTGATGGTCCAAATTTACCTCTTTTTCTGACTACCATGTCATTTCCTTATAACCTTATCTTCTGATCATGAACAGTCAAATTAGTAATCAGTGGACAAAAAAAAATACAATATACTTGATTTTAAAAGTTTTAATATAATGTTTTAGATAGAGAAAATTCATACCTCTTGCAATCCTAAGCACGCTGTTAAACAGGATAAGGAAATTACCCTGAAAAAGTGATGAAGTCAGTAATTCAGAATACAATATAGAAACAGTTTTTTAGTGTCCACCTCAAAATCGAATGGCCTGAGATGAAATCCCTGTTGGGATCATACCAAAGACTTACAATGGTACTTGTTGCTGCCTCCCTTGGCACTCAGCAGGGAGAGGGTAGAGCAAGGAAACAGGACTGGTTAGCAAAGGTGTCAATGTAATGGTGACTTGGTGTGATGACATATCTTGAGTCTTTGGCATGATACTTCTGCAGTGGAAGCACTTTGATGGCATGCAAGAAGAGACAGTATATATACACACACCTAATGATTCACCATAATACAAATAAAAAATTGTTGAGTTTGACACAAAATCCCAACCACACATAAATACATACAACTACTTTTTTTTGAGGCGATATACACAACTGCAGAGAAACTAATGTTAGATAGTATACTTTCTGAGACCTGCCTTTCTAAGTATGGCATATCTAGGTCAAGTATAATTTTCTCTGCATAGTGATAATTCATCACATACATGTGCTCCAACACCAAATACCATAAATGACCATAAATTTTGTCCATGACTAATTTGCCCATTTTTCCTGATTCTGAGAGTTCTATTGATTTTAGAAAGGTGTTTTGAGGTTTACTTGGAACATCAGATAATACTCTGCAGAGAAATTTTAAGTTTCAGCACCAAAAACAGTATTCTGTCCCATTTATTTGCCTCTTAAAATGCACTTTTGTGGGTGAAATTTTAAGTCATTTAGGTAGATGCAAGTTACAAACAGAAAATGATCATATCATATATTAGACACATTTCTTCACACAAAACAACTTACTAAAAGGTATCAGTTTTTTTATTACCTTGGATATGATGACCCTAGCTGGGAGTTCAGTTGATTAAGGAATTGTCTACAATCCTTCAAAGATAGAAAAACAAAAATGTATATAAACCTCTGTACACCCTTATGTATGAACTTCATTTGAATCCTTTGATTTTTGCCAACTTGATTTATTAGAAGATACTGTTGGAGGGGTAAAGTGACACCCTTTACAAACACTATATATGTACATAGAAGTATCATTAAACATTGACCAGAACTACACATTAAATCTTGCATTTGTATTGGTAATCACAAAATTTTGATCAACAGATACATAACTTACTGTTTCAAAATCAGATACTTTTATATCAAGAAAATGCCTTGCTGTTGAAGTGTCAGAAAAGAATTTGGAAGAAAATCTCTTCCTCTGTTGGCTAGGGATAAAACGGAATAGGCACTCCAACACACCAACTTGTATTTCATAATCTGAAATTAAACGAAGAGAAATGCAGAAATGATTCAGCAATTTCTAACTTTACACTTTCACATCATTTGTAACGTTATCAACTTTGTTTCCCTCTAACTGTTAATGATACAAATGGGCCCTCATCACACATTTTTATTCAACCAGATAATACCTATACAGCTCACATGCTTTAATGCGCTTCAGTTTCTTTCTTGAAAAGCATGTGATTTCTTGAACAAATCATAACAATCAACACAAATTAAATTCTTCAGCAGGGTTTTGCTTTTAATGGGAATGCAGGAATTGGATTCTTGTTAACCAAAACTAAGGAAATCTGCTTGAAAAAAAAACAGATTCCAATTCATTATTTTATTTCATTGTACAAATAAACATTGTTTCAGATCATTAAAGTTATGAACATAGAATCTTTAAAATCTGTTTACTTTTATACATATATAAGTCCTCTTTCAGAATATGTCTGTTTTCTTATTTGACTGACTAATGTTTTATTCTATTTACCTGGTGAATCTTCTGACACTCCTAATGTGCAGGTGAGCTAAAGAGCTAAATTTAAAGCATCACAAGCACATGGTCATAACACTGCCCAGCTAGCAAAAGGCCAAATTTCAACTCAACAACACTGGAATCCAATGAATTAAAGGAACACAGATGAAATGTTAGGGCTACAAAAACCTAATGGACATGGTACAATGTAGAAATAAGAACTATGCTTATTGGTTTCCATTAAAGATATTGTTATACTCTTGTACTGAGATGTTGTAGTTTCCTGTTGTTAATACCTGTACTTTAGGTTGAGTTCATGACTCCAAACAATTTACATGTCTGAAACTTTACATTCTACTGGCATTAGAATAGGAATTATTCAATTTGATTGTACGCCGTACTGTTTTTTTCCACCAACACTGTAAATAAATGATGATAATCAGGCTACAGGGTAAAAGATTTTCTTCACACTTCCTTGGTATAAGTAGAAACATAGTCATAGTCTGTTTGTATAATAAAGGGTTTTTGAATTATGATGTTTTGACATCACAGCAATGTTCCTTTGTGAATTAACCTACTGTTTTGGATGACTGCAGATCATAATTCAGAGTGAATGTAATCGCTTTTAGATGGTGTTTCCTTCATAGTATGTATAACTTAAATTATTAAATTTCACACTTCAGTAGCTGTGATGCAAGGTGGGTTGCTGTAACATCAAATTTGACTGCCTCTTATATACATGCAACAACAGCTTACCTCCTGCAATAAAGACCAATCCTGACACTGCCTGCCTAAGAGGAATAACATATAACATCACAAATAAAATGTCATTCTCAGGAGTTATTTGACCGCCTGCATGTTCAACATCCACATAAAATGCACACAAAAATGTATCTGTTTCTGTAAAGTTTTGCGAAAGCAAATGTATGTCCCGTACCCATTTGAGCCCTTAGAATATTTGCAATGTCAAAGTCCACAACAGAACCCAAAAGAGCCATTATTTTGTTGAAAATGGATGAAAGAGCTAAAACTTGAACTTGGTTTCCATCTTGTCCCTTTGAAGTAGACAATGCACAATTCGAATTCAGAATAAGCAACCATTTAAAAAAAAAATGCACAAAACTGTCAATTAATTATGAGGAACTACCAGTAGAGTAACTTCCGCAAAAAATCCAAAGTCCACATAATGTAAGTTTGGTGTAAAAAGGAAGAAACAGCTCAACGCTTGACCTTGATCTATAAGATAGACATACTGACAAAAAAGGTCTAAACTTATAGATTACTAGTCCCTTCCAGTAGCAGAAGGGAACTAATTAAATAGTTACAATTTACATGTACAATACATAGCCATCATTGTGCAACAATATATTTGAGACGTTTAAAGACTTACAAGGCATTCACTATCTCAGCATCTTGGAGCAAAGTATCTTGGACACTTAAAGAGCAGCGTTCCATCAGTAAATTCACTCTTTTCACTGCCTAAAACAAAAAGGTAAAGACATGCTTTTCGAATATTTATCTTAATTTAAGTATAATTTACTTGTTAGTTTCAAGAGACTTTGATTACAATAGTTTGGGAGTAAAAAGACTTTATCGGTTCCTTTTGATCATGAATATTTCCATCATACAATGGCAACCAGCATTATGGTGGGGAAACCCATAACCAACTGCAGGTTGCTGGTCGACCTTCCTAGAGGAAGCCAGCATGAGCTGGACTAGAACTGACAGCAACCGCATTGGTAAGAGGCTACTGGGTCATTGCATCGCACAGGCACGCTAACCATGGAGAATGGAGACCCCCAATATGGTACTTTAATACATATAGGGGGCATATGATACATTTGTACTCTGGTATCAGAGGACAAATTAATGTACAGAAATTGAAATATTTCATAGACCAATAGATACATGCCTGCACCATCCACAACTGTTTTAAGGCCTGCTCACAAGAGAGCTCAGGATGCACCTCAATTCAACACTGACTATTAAATAAGAAGCAAATTCCAGAGATCTGATATCCCGCTATTAAAATACGTGCATACAAAACTTGAGTATGGATTTAGCTGATTTTCATGAAATTAGCTACCATAACAAAACTTAGCAAAACTACCTGTGAAACCACAAGACTGGTGTTACAAGCCTTTTCAGCCGTTTGTTGAAAAAAAAAAAACAAGAAACACAAAAGCAAGTACAAAGCTTGAAAGTGAAATACTGGTAGACAAATTAACATGTGGGGATATACCTTAGCACTTTATCTGTTCTGATGTAATTATGATTAAAACAAACATGCTATCAATTTAACAGTGATGTTACAGAATTTGCTATCTTTTCTGCTAAGTAGTATAAATATACATAAATGGAAGACATGATCAATGCATGAACTGTCCACAAAGTTATTATGAAGAAAAAGCTTCAACTCAGTAGTCCACTTCAAATGTTTACTATCGACAAAAAAAGACCAAAAGCTCATAAACATTGATGCTAAAAAAACAACTACATATTTTCAACAAATTTTGATCCAGAATTTCATATTAGAAAACGAACTCTAGATGAATGATTGTCAAACTTCAAATCTTTTTTCAGAAAGCAAATAATTTTGAAAAAATCACAAAATAAGGATCACAGTCATTTATATACCAAAACTGTTTGAAGCAAAGCTTAAATCATGACATGGCAGACACAGTCAACATAAACCGTACTTGCCTCTAATGTATATAGCTCACTCTTGCTTCTGAGGATCTCATGGAGGAATTTAAGGCCATACTTCTTCACTAATGTTGTTTTAGCTAAAGGAAAGAAACACATGGCATAATCTGCAAGCATTTAATGGGAAGTCATACAAACCAGAAAGTAAAAGAGGGAACCATGCCAGAGATAATAAAATCTACTTCTCTCCTTGCCTGATTAATTAAAAAGCAACCCAATGTAACTACTAGAAGTTTCAAAATTGCTCATGTGGGCTTAAGCCACAAATGAAACATACCAGTTAATTATTTGCTTTATTTGTTTATTTGGCTGATTGATTAGTGTTTATTGCTGTTTTCAAGAAGTTTTCACTTTTGGTGGACAACACTATGCATCGGTCACGTCATTTTATCTACATATACCCAGAGGACCTTCGTTCTGCAGCAGCCATACAAGCAGGAGCTGGATTGCAATCTCACTGGTAAAGAACTGTTTGCTTCAACCCAATGAAATGTTTGAAGAAGTTTTGCAATTGTGACACTTCAATTATGACTTGTGAATAGGCCTGCTCTGAATTACCTCCCTTTCTACAGATTAATTTTTGAGGAGTGAAACTACATGTGGGAACTCACCTATTAAAGTATGGACTATATAGGTTATGCCACGATAGTCAAAAATCTTTTTTAGACAACAGAATGCAAAAATGTTAAAAAAAGGCATGAAATCAGTCTTTGAGAGTTGCAGAAATGTAGACAGATCTCAAATGAAATCAATGTCTTTCAGCTTAAAGGTAGAATATATAACATTTAACAGAGTTAGCCAAAGCCATGTATTTGTATTTAATTAGGGCCAGGATTTTTTAATTATCTCTGAATGGCTTAAAAATATGCATAATGTTTATCCTGGCCTTCCAAATAGGTTTACAAAATTAAAAGCTGTCTTAAAGCCATGTCTTCAACTAGCTAAAGCTTCTTTTAACTTCAATACTAGCCATTTTCTGAGGCCCCACCTAACCAAAGCTTACTCCTACAAACACACCTCTACAATGAAAGAGTGACAACAAGGGATGTGATTTGGTGCTGCTTTATTCAAAACTTCAGATCAATACAGTTGCCTTTTCAGAAAGGAAACAAAAGATCAGAAATTTTGTAATGTACACCTCAAGCCAATTATGGAACACATTCTCATGTTATTGCGCCTTACGTGTATGCAAAACCCAGTGCACAACACATGAAGTACTTTTTGGGATACCACCCTGAACCATACCATTTACTTTAACCTTCATTCCAATCCACAAATGGCTATGTTGTCAATCAAGAATGGAATATCTCTGTTATGTTACTGTGCTGTACAAATATATGTATATCAAAGCTGAGCTCAGTACAGTATTTTTTTTAAAGATATCACACTTAACATTTACCTGAAGATTGTGTAATTATGACATAAGCTAAGCTTAGTAGAGCTAAGCTAAAAGACTACACATGGTAAAGGGCCACACAGTGCTGTACTTGAAAGAAAAGAAAACTGAACCACATAAGACTTACCATTTGCAGTTGTTGCTGATATGGCCTGAAATCATATTGAAGAGCAATAACATATTCAGAAAACACCAGTAGCGTGCCTGATTTTATAGCAGTTCGTAAAACTGTGTAATGGTCAACTCAGGTGATACATTGAAATACTGACCGCCAAACCAAAATAAACACGATATACACATGTCAGATATTATTCTCAGATATTCACAGATATTATCCTTGAGAAATATAGAACTTTGAGAACAATATCCCGATGATAAAATGTGTCTTCAGATTGGCCATTTCCTTGTATGCATAAAAAAAGTATTATTACTTTATGTACCTGAATGGGGGTAACTGTGAAGATAAAAAACAATAATCAGACTGTCATTATTTTTAAGAATGTCGATGTTTAGATGATATCAAAGACATACACAAAGACTCAGGCACATTGGTGCCATACTTAGGGGCAGTTACACAGTCTGTGTACATTATTGCACTAACTACCTATATGAAAGTAATTATGAAAATAATTACCCAATTGTAATTGAACTTAAGCATGGAAAAGCTTAGACAATAATGAACATACTTCATGGAAATAGGTTCAACACTTTAGGAAGAATTACATGAACAAAATCTGAACACATGGACAAAGCACCATTATGCAATGTCCTAATTAGGTTTAATTATGAAAATAATTACCTGAATGCCAATAACATTAAAGAACCATTCCGGTCCACACACATTTCAGGGTAAAATTGCTAGTGTGCAACATGGCTACCTAGTATGGACAAATAGGTATCACAGAGATATGTTAAGCTTCTTGGGAAATTCAAAGACCCTATTGTGCAATTCAGTGCACTATGTTTAGTTATTTCCATACAAATTCCTGATGTGACATCATATTACCCCCATTTGACGCTACGATGACTTCATAAAATCCCAGTATATGTCTCCTGCTCACAAGACCATATCATCTGTGAATGAGCTTCAGTGTTATTGAAGGAGCTAAAATAAAAAGCTTAACCGGACACCAACACTGGCACTATTCCCCACTCTCACAATACCACTCCTTACTTCATTTAGGCAAGCTAAAAATATTCCATTCATACAGATAGTAAACATAAATGCTACACATACAAAAATTTACTGTTAATGTGTCTTTAAAGTGAAAGACAGTACCTGACTATTGTTAATGTCCACTGAAAGAATACCATCTGAAGTATCTTAAACTGGCATTAAATATTTTTTTACCTTTTTCAAACCAGTGAAAGTTTAGTGAAACTTCTTGAAACAGCTCCAGCACGTCTCTATTATCGAGAACAAAGTGACGTGACGTTTACTCTAGCTCTCTAACGTCGAACATATTTTCTGCAAAATGGTCTAATCAGTAGCGCATGGCAGATAAAAGCTGTCGACTTTGGCAATGAAGGCCCAAGTGATAAATATAGTTTTCTCAGAAATTGGACATACTGGAAGAATATTTCTTCCACTGATTGAACCGTTGATACAGTAAGCCTACTATATCAACAAGTAACTCCTTCGACCCTGTTTAAATAGCTTATCTACAGATGTACAGCCAGGGTATTACTGGTTCAGGTTGTAGCCTCCAGGGGGGTTGTGCTGAAGATCTTCACCCCTATTAAATGTTTAAAAAAGTACAATAGGATTGTTGTACAACCAGATTCATGCTGGAACAAATGGAAATAAAGCTGAGTGCCACTTCTGAGGCTGATCTTGGCATTCGACTGTCGTTGGATTTTATGCTCCAATTTTATAGTGGTGGCTTCTCAGATAAAAGCAGTGCTGACCTAGTTATCACAGACATCAGAGAAAGCACGTTGGCTTAAACATGGCGTTTCAATAATTTTACTGTATTTTATGAAAGAAAAGACATACTGGAAGAATATTTCTTCCACTGCTTGAACTGTTGATACAGTATGCCTACTATATCAACTCTAGCGACACTGTTTAAATGGCTTAGCTGCTGTTGTACAGCAAGGATATTCCTGGTTCAGGTTGTAGCCTCTGGAGGGGTTGTGGTTTTGACCCTAATAAATGTTTACCAATTACAATAGGATTGTACAACTAGATTCATGCTCAATTCTGAAACAAATGGAAATCTAAGCACCACTGAGACTGATCTTGGCATTCAACTGTTGTTGCTTTCTATGCTCAAAATTTGTAGCGGTGGCTTCTCACATGAAAGCAGTTCTGACCTAGTTACCTCAGACATCAGAGAAAGCACACCGACTTGAACAAGGCATTTCAATAATTTTACTGTATTTTATGGAAGAAAACTGAAAAAAACATCCCCTGTGTGCAAGAAAGACGAATGAGCAAATTCTTTAGTTGTAATAATTTCAGAGAAAAAAAAATTATATCATAAGATTTAATTAATTTTTAGCCAGCATTGTCCAGTGAGATGCCATCGGCATCCCTAATGAATTTTGCACTGACTTGATATTTTTCTTTTAGAAACTGCTGACTCGACACTATATGAACAATAAAAAATTTATTTGGGGAGATGTATGCAGTTTGAGCAGAGACAGTATGCTACTGTCCAACAAAATTTGTGATATCGCTGATGAATATTACACATCATGTAAATCCACTGATTTTATGTCCATGGTGGTTTGTAAATGATACAGGCCTGCGCCACAACACTTTGTGAAATGGCCCTTCGGCTACACGTAACTAAATCGTTGTAAACGATCTCAAAATGATGTCTTATGCAGTAGTTTTGTGTTATCATATGTGACTTTATGGACTAAACTGGTGAAGGCTACATCACAACTTAGGCTGCCATATCTGATAGCAACGTGTTTCACTGGGTAAAATTCTCAAGATGGCTGCCTCGACTCACACCAGCCATTTGTGTAGTATTGTGAGTTTGTTCTACGTGGTTTCAGTGAAATCTCATTAAAATAATAGGATATGATACTTTCTGGAACGCTTGAGAATCCTGCTTTCAATTGAAATGTTTTAGCAAGGTGCTGTCTTGTTCTTTAATACAAAAGTTTTTTTTATTTGATGCTTTGCTGCTTTAAGCGTGTAAAATTTATGACTAATTATATGTATATACACATGACGTCATAAGTAAGACCAAAAGTCTCTTAGCAAGTGCTTTTAACATGGCTTTGAGCTGGGGCAGTTTGAGCCATCCCCAACGTGATGGTAAATATTTCACCAACGGAGGTCGCTGGGGGGGGGGGGGTTCACAAATGAGCAATTCACATAGGGCATCTCCTAACAACTTGTATCTCCTAACATGCACATACATCCAATACAAAACTGTGGCTGGTAACCAGGGCTATAGGAGATAGCTCTGTGGAGCGAGTTCACCAATTGGACTGGCAGGACTGCAAGTGGTAGTGTCAAGAGACATAAAATACTATGTAGCAATTTAATAGTATCCAGGGTTATTGTCTTCCATATTAACATGATAGCAGGGCGTGGTAGACAGTTTTAATCTATGCACTGCTTCTCAAGTGATGGAATGAGATGTCAACAGTGAACTATTTTATTATCAACAAATTTTTAAGCCTCATAAGTAAAACAGACAAAGGGAGGTAGCCTTCGAAACATTATTACAAACACAAACACTTCAGCATTTCATGTTAGCACTCCTTCCATTTGCAATGGAATTATAGGTTATCAAGCTGCTGCTTTGGGACACCAAGCTGCTGCATTGAGATTCTGCAGCTTAAGGTTAAGCAAAGCGTGATGTTTGAACATGATCTGAAATAACCCATAAGACCTAATGGTTGCATACTTGTTGCTTTTCCCACTCAAGAGTAAATGTCAAGACATTTAAGTTCAATTATCAGTATGGTACTGATTTATGCCCAAACTGAAGTTCAAGTCAATGGATCATGAAAAATTTGTTGTATTAAATGTGCGAAAGGTTTACCAAGAGTACAATTCATTAATCAGTATCGTTCTTTCAAAGAACTTGCAATTGAGGTCATCCTGTTCTTGTTTCTTCCAAATCCAACTTGTTAGTGGTGTCATTATTGGCCATAAGTTCGCACTGGTGGGGCCAGATACAGTTCAGATGTCTGTGTGAAGTTTGTCTCCTCACCCAACAAGTTCTCCTTGCGGAAACTTATCTCAGCTTTAATACTTGCCATTTTATCATACTATTTACACTATCATACTTATGTCATGAGCAATAAAATGGTTGTTAAAACAATCTGCACAATTTTGACAGCAACCAGCTTTATGATTCATAAACATCAGGTTTCCACTCATTTCCATAATTAAAAAATCTGAACCAGAAAGAGATATCCAAATGTTATTCTGTGATCATTTCAGCCTGTTTTAGAAATTTAGCCAAATTTTGTTAGATACACGTCAGCAATTAAGGTTTTTTCAATTTGCACAAATACTTACACATATTGCATCCATTATACACAAGCTCTTGGCAGGGTCAGCACCTTGGTTCTGATTCTCCGTGGCTTCTTCAAATACTGCTGAGAGCTATAGAGCAGCCCATAGGAGATATATTAAAAAAATTATCCAAGACAGGGAATAATCATACGTTTAATATTACGCTTTCTTTTCTTACCGTGCATGAGTAACAGTTTCTTTTAGTGTTAACAATTCATGGAATAAATGGTACATTGACATATAAGCAACAAAGTGGTGAAAAGCCCCTACAAACACAAACCCAACATCTGAACATTTTTAACAACAGTAATAAATAATATATTATAAAGCCTTGTGCGGGTGGTGCTTAATTTATCTGGTTGGTTAGGGTGAATAAAAGTCGTACCTGTATCAAGGCGTGTGACTCATCTTGATGCAATATTCAGCCTGGCTAACCTGATAAATCCTATACAACCCAACTATTTAACATATATACATGTACATTGGTTTGGAGATTAATTTGTGATCCCATGTGTCTTGTTAAGACAAGTTATCATTAAAATATTTCATTCTGGATACATTTGGGCACATATTATACCTGTAGACAAAATTACATGTTGCTGTAGTAAAAAATTAGATCATCCAATAATATTAAAGGTGTGACATGTAAAACAACATGGGAGTGAATACAGTGCAACAAACAATAATTTGTGTATCTAAAATTATGAGTATGTGCATGCTTCATTTTAGTGATGACCTGGATTCAATTTGAGGTCATGTGTGTTTTTTTTTTTGACCTCGCTGAAATGAACAAATGATATAACACTGTCAACCTTCAAACGGGTAGGCAAAGAAGGTGAAAAACTCTTCTATATCAGAAAATACACCAACTGAAGTTGACCCTTGTCATTTATTCGTAATGACAGAAATTTTGATGCTTCTCTTCACTAATACAGACATTTGAGTTGTTTGAATTGTCTACAAATCTTGATACAGAATGTATACAACTTATAAAAAAAAAAGAAATCAGCTAATATTTTGTTTCACAAGATTCAATACTGGTAAGTTTCCTACTTATTATGAAATATCATAGACATCAATGTCTGAGTTCACCAAATTTTATAACTGACATAAACCCATTTAGAAGATTACTTGTGATAGATGAACAGAGAAATGTAATAACCAATGTTCTTATCATAAGCTGGCCAAGAAACAAGTAGATTCAGAAACTGAGTATTTGTTTGGGAATATCATACACTTTTCACTCATAACAAAAACTAATGCATTAAGTCAGATTTCTCCGCTACAGCTCCAAACGTGATCTGATTTACAAAAAAGTTTTAAAAATCTGGATCATGGTGCTTTGTGAAAGTGGGCCCTGATCTTCGATATAATGGCAATGCATATTTAAAACATCAGCTTTAATCAAACAACATACTTACAACGTCAAGAAGTCCATGTTCAAGAAGAACAGCGATGAAATGTGTTTTATTTTCATTGTCCCACTCAGATAGCTTTTTTAGCGAGGAACTGAAAGATTCCAATAAAGCCAGAGTACAATCCAATGGTCTGGATAGCTGAAAAATACAAGGCAGGTTATTACTATCCATTTGTAGTTATTATAAATGTAAACTGAAAGAATAATTGAAGAAAACAGAAAACTATTTCTGATCTGCTGTAGAAATCCCATGGTTTGTCATTGTGTTTGAAGGACACATGAAACAAATGTACATATACCTTAATTCTTCAACCCTAGCACCTCCCTCTGCAACCAATATTTTGAAACATTCTAAAAGAACTATGGGGAGTTGAGAATTAATTTCCATAGTTTGACACAGCTTGCATCTTTAGTGACAATCTGTATCATTTTCATAATAACTGTATACATAATTTCCACTGAGAAAAATGGCTTTAGAGGTTGAAAATTTTGAAAATTTACTGTAATATGGCTTTCATTTCTTATTATGCAGCTTAGGATGTGTCCTGATATATATATAAATATATACAAACATGTAGCAGTATAGAAGTTTTCCTCGCCTTGTTTTTGCTAAGTTAAACTACAGGCATCCTAAATGATGATAACTGTCAAAACAACTCTGAGGGTGATGGGGTAGGAAGTGGTGGGTGGGGGGAGAATGGAAGAGTAAATACATAAATACGACATAACTACAGGGCCTTCACCTGACCGTCATCAATGACATTAAGGACTGTCCCTGATACCCAGTACACGAAGGATCTGCTTTGCGAGGCAGCAGATCCATGGTCAATCCTGGGCCAGGTCACACCTAAGACCTTAAAAGAGGAAGTTGTTACTTTCTCGCTTGGCGTTCAGCATTAGTGCAATGACTGCTTGACGCGTATCAGTATGATGACTTGGGCAGGGCAGATTACTTGTCTTCGGTAAGTCATATCAGTGAAGAAGCACTAGATAAAAGAGCAGTGGAAATCCATCCTGCAACAAGGAGGTGCATAACATGCACTCTAAGGACTCTGTCGTCGTCATAAGACTGAAAAATTGTTAAGTAAAACGTTAAACTCCAAGCACTCACTCACTCAATGCCATTAAAACTATTACATTTTTTAAATATGAGCATTTCAAAATGATGTCATGAAATTCTAAAAACGAAGACATAAAGGATGGACGTTTTCCTTACAACATTACTCTGAACAACTGAACAACATGGGGTCAGGGAGTAATGCCCTTACAAAAGATCTTAGGATGACCTTCACTGAGTTCAGCTTCTAAATGCACGTTGTAATATACTAATACATTGTTCATCCTGTCAAGAGCATCACTTCACTGACGCACCTCCACTATTCTTTAATAAATGTTATGATAGCCATCACCACCTAGTTCATTGGCATGGCTCTTGAACTCTTGGGCTGATTTCAGACATCTGAAAAAGCCTTATATTCAAAGTCATTTTGACAAACTAACATGAAGATTGAAAAACTTATTTGTACCCCCACTTTAGAACAGGTCACAAGGTAAACACTCAAAAAACACTTCTGTTGTAAGACTGAATCCTTTAAAACTAAGTATTTAACATTGGGGTACATGTAAAAGGTCCAGATGAGCTGAGGAATGCTGTACCCAATTGTTAAGGAAGGTAAGTACATGTACATATACCCATGTATGTAACTATGTTTGTCCTATGGCTTTTCACATCCCTACATCTGATCAACTTCAAACCTGCCAAATGTATTGCTTAAGGTCCAAAGAAATACTGTTATGTATTCCAAAATTGTGTATAGTATGCAAATTTGGCAATGATATCCAAAATACCAATTGGACTAGTTATTTAAAAAAAACTCCAGCTATTCTGATTCAGACATACTACAATACTGCATTGCTGTTTAACTCTGCAGAACTGCAGGTTTGTAAATATATACATCTGACAAAGTCAAATACAATTTATTTTCTAAAACAAAAAATTGATTTTTGTGATTAAGTTACACATTAAGTCATATGTCTCATTGTTTGCCCCGCGTCTGCCACAATTGTAAATTAATATCTACCTCTATATTGTCCATTGTATTATACTACCTGCCACACACATAGGGCGTTCTTGTTCAACTTACATTGTACAGTGTATAACTCATATACACATATTTATACCTTTACCAACACTCTCATTAATGTTATGAGTCCACTACGACCAAAGGAAAGAGGGCGAGGTTAACATTTATACCAGTATATCAAATTTCAATGACATTTCACAAAGAAAAAAAGACCCAGAATCAATTTCCCAACTGGCACACTGATTAATAAAATTAGGTGAAACTCTCATTTCTGTAACAGATAGCTACATCTGAAATATGTACTAAATATCAATTGGTACTATAGTACTATCATATAAAGTCAGGGCTAAACATTTAATTCTACCTGCTTTAGAACAGCCAACTTCTTCAGTTCTTCGACAGGACATCCTGGTTTTTCTTTGCACAGCATATGCAAGAAGCGTACAACATCCTCCAGTGAGCTTCTCATGGTGTAAAGGCTTTTATGGAAAATCAGCACGGTTCATCTCCTTCAACACAATTATATAAGTAACTTCAGGGGAGCATTTTTTCCACCTGTATCCTTTTAAATATGGCAAATGGCCATGTTTTGATTGAAGGGGTAAATTGTATTGTTGTCCATGCAGAAAGAACAAAAAAATATCAACATGGATATACAGTGCATTTCATAAACCATCCTACATTACTTTACCCATTTTCGACTTGTTGAGAGTTGTCTCCCCTCCTGCACAATGATGAAAGTGAGAATATTTACTTTGTCTTACACATGTTCACACACTTCAAACCACAAAGAAATCAAAATATAATGTAGCGATCGTGTCTCAATTCAGATGATTGTAATTTTATCGACGCTCTATCATATTAAAATTTAATTAATTTGTGTCCATTGTTTTCTCCTGAGTTTTCACTTTCACGTGCTGGTGTGTTCTTGAAGCAAACAGGTCTCAACTGTAACGTTGTGATCCACCTTCAACAGCACTCTGCAAAGGCTAATAACAGGTACATATTATATTATATCTATTTGACTGTTGTTTCACACTGTAGTCAAGGATATTTCACTTATACAATGGCCGCTCGCATTATGATGGAAGGAAACCAGGTAGTGCCCAGAGGAAACACATGATCACGCAGAAGAAACCCATAATCACCTGCAGGATGGAAACAAATTATAAGCACCCTAAGCTATAAAGCTTTATGTGAAACAGTTCTGTAGATACAGTGCTAACACCAAAATGTGAAAAAATTGAAAAAATACATTAATCACAGGGGCATAATTTTTTTTCTGTAAGAATGTATTTTCAATAGGCTTCTGCACTAATTCTTGTCCAAGAAGTTTTTTTATGCAACCTACTATTACCAACTATCATAGGTTGAGCGAGTGTCTTAGTGTCTTTTAACATGGAAGAGATAGGGAAAATAGGAGAAAATTGGAAATGAGATGGCCTTATTACAAACTCTGGCTAAATACATGCCTATTACTGAGTAGTAGGTAATAATCAGACTATGCATGGAGACAGTTTTAGAATGTACCATTTATGGCTCCTGGAATGCCAGGAAAACCAGCAAGGCAACCATTTATCATTTAAATAATTCTCATACTTCTCATATAAGCTTTACGACAAATTACAACGAAATTTTAAGGTTTATAAATTTTTATAAGGTCATATAAAATTAAGAGTATAGCAAATATATGTTTGCTTTAATTAAGAGCTGTTTTTATTGAGTAGGCCTACAATGAGCAATTCTGTGTGTTCTAGTGATCTTTATAATGACATCACAAGAAGACATGCAGACATCCATCTCAATATATTATACTATTTGGTAATGTCAGTAGGTCTAACCTGTTAGTATCATTGTACATTACACAGCAATTTATACACATCTCCTTCATACTGGTAAAACACATCATTACAAAATGCAATTTAGTACAACACTGTCAAAAATAAATGCGTAACCCAATTTTCACCAAGCTGTTAATGTAAACAGTGATAAATACATTCAAAAGTTTCAGAGAAGAAAACTCTCTCATTCTCTGCACCCAAAGGCTTGTTTGTCATGTAGTTTTTCAATGAAAGCCTTGGTATTGTGCTAATTTAGCAAAAAAAATAACATCCAGCATCACACTCTTCCTATGTTATGTCAAAGTTTATCCTTACGTGCCTGGCAAGATATTATATAATGTGCACTACCGATTTGTCCCCCAACAACAGCGTTGTTATCAGGCATTAAGGGAGAGTTGTTGTTACATGTGATTGCTAGAAAGACTAACATGCGGTAGTTTCAAATTACTGCTTTCCAACTTACTTCATATTTATAGTTTGAAGAAAACTTGCTCTCGCTAAATTCAAACAGAAACTAATATAAGAAGTTGGGGGAGCATGCACTGTTTCCTGGGAGTGAAACATTTCACTTCATAACTACTTCCCCTCCAAATATGGAAAAGAGGTAGTTACGAGGCTCTTATTGAAATCTAAATTTTTTTCCAAATGACAAATTAGATTCAAAATACAACGAACCTATTTCATTCCCCCTTCTTTCGGCATGAGAATCAAGCGGATGTTGCCAGCAGCGGGCGTAAACATCATCGAGTAAGCAGACGACAAGAAAACAACAGGCAGCACGTGACCCTTGACCAATGGCATCATTTGGCGGGAACAAAGAGGGCGTGTCAACACGTGCTTTTCTGAGGATGTAAGACTGATGTAAAGCCTGTTTCGTTTTCATAACACATCACACGACAACGTACAAAAGTCAAAGTAGTACGGCCCAGAAAATTACAATTACTAATTATAACTAAGTGTCTCACATTTTGCACAGAATGGCACAACTTTGTCCCTTTCCCAAAGTCATTTTCGATCCATTCCAAAGATGACTGTCACCGCCACTTGTATGAACTGTCATGGTAAACCGCAATATACAGAAAGCCTGTACATCTCTATTGCCTCTCTCACTACATCTGTTTCTGTAAACAGTTCTGGATTAATATAGCATTCTGTATCATAATGTTTAATATTGTTACCAAAACTGTGTGCATTCCCATGCAGACTGACCTAAATTCTTTAAATTGTCGGAATACGACAATACCACAAGACACGTTTTTTCTTAACCCTCGTTCGATGCACTTAAAATGGACGCGCAGTAGTTCGATTAGCTGTGTATAGCGCCACCAAGCGACAACAAAGGAAACTACTGAATGGAATGGGTGGGTAACTCTCGAGGTATTTCAGGCGTCTGAAGTTGCGTGTGCAAATATAACGCCGTTGCCACTTTGGGAGTTGATTTCGAACATTTGCCTAGTAATGTATAGTTTAATTTGTTAAGATATAATTACTTGAAATGAAAAAATATTGAACGCGATAAAATACATTAGTTTTTTCATCCATTTTGTAGTAAAACACGTGCCATTTGCAAGGGAAGTGATTTACAAACTCAGCTGCTATAAGCGACTAGATCCTAATTATATTAAAAAAAATGTGATTGATTAATATTTATACATTTTTTATTTACAAAGCTGTTATGTGTTGTTCCTGTCAAATGAGTGAAATGTCGGCTGTCGTCACTACACCACATTTTGTCTTGCAGCTGGATGCTCTGGGTCTGTTTTCAGAAAATAAAGAGCCTGGGAGTTAAAAATTGGGGTTTAGGCGCCAGTAAGCATCTATTGTTGTAAAAAAAAAGTCCGCAATGTTTCTAGCGTGTAAATCTAGTGTTTGGTCGCCGTAATTATGAACGCATAAAAGCTTTATGAGATGCGATAAAAGCGTGGTTGCGGGAGTTGTATGTATTGTATGAAACAGGCGACCAGCAATAACGGGACTGTTCTCTTTTCCCTGCAGCTGAACGGTTTCTACAAAGACTTGCCCACCGGGATTTAAGCCGAAAGCACACAAAAATAAAACGTAATATTTAAATTTAAGGAGTGATTTATGGCTACTTAAGAGCAGATGAAAACTATCAAGGCTAAATGGATGGACAAAAAATCGAAGTGAGTCGATTGGCGAACGCCCGTCACGTACCTTGTGTCTGGCATGGTAAGCCTTGGCAACTCCAGATTGGCCAAGGTGTTGATACGCCTCTCAAGTTCTAACTGTAAATCTTGACACGACTTCTGCCTTCCCAACACCTGCTTGCAGATGCAGAGCCCGTTACTTAGTTTTGCGTGATAAACCCAAAGATTAATTGTGACTTGCAAGCGCATGCAACAAATGGCCAGTTCCTGATAAGCCAGAGCTCAGACCATATTGCACTTGGGCTCTTGTGAAAAAGTTTTGCCAGCCAGGTTTGTGTTTCATTGTACTAACTAACCGTGTTCGTAAAGTTACGAAAACGTGTGTGAATGGAAATGAAATTCATTGACACGCGCTTGAAGAGCTTTAAGTATAGGTTTTGAAACTTAAGAGCTGCTAGGCAGTTGACATCTTGTAAAGCTTATAATTTTCGGGTTTCTCTTTACGCCCAATCATTTCCGGAGCTTTTTGTGTGAACTGTTGCCATCAGACACGGCAGACTGGGCAAGATTCAAGGTCTGCTCAGGACTATTTTACGATGAATTAAACATGGTTTTGTTCAACAAAGTGTATGCAGATTTTTTCAACGAATTTCATAAAGGCCCATTCGAACTTCGTTTTTTTATACAGACATTGTTGGGACTATAAAAGCCCGTGGAATCTTTGAACGAAAAATTTGTTCCCCAATTAGGGAAAACACCTGAAAATGTTTTCAATATGCTTTTCTCTGTAGACATATGTTTTCTTTTTTTCTCCTTTCTGAAAAAGAAAAACGTATACGCGTGCCTTTCAGGAAGCTACAGTGAATAAGTCTTCTGAAAATATAATATGATTCATGCAGAGGAGAAGGGATGGAGGGGGGGGGGGTATTGGCTTGGCGTCACTGGGAAGGGCTTGTCCGGTTAAGTCTTGTGACAAGTTTTGCGAGCCCTTCGAGTAGTTGAGACCTGCCACCATCTTATTAAGCGCCTATCACACATCCCACTTTTCACCATGCTGTTTCTGTCTCGCTACAAATCGATACAATCAATCGGAATTTATATCAGCAGGATGTGGGGTTTATATATGCAGGCTATTACTAACTGTAATCGGACAGGCCCCATATGTATTCATATATTATATGTATGTATAGGTATTCAGTTCAAAGGAAGCGATTTGACTGTCTTGTAGTCGTATCTACTATAATTAAAAGTGGATTTGGACACTAGCCAGATAACCTAAGTGGTGCATTTTGCTTCAAGTAATGTACGTCTAGTATATTAACGAGCTCAAAAAGTAAACATTTCAGAATATTTTATATACTGAATTGTGTAAGTGAACAGTGCTTTGGCGATGAATTTAAGGCTAGAGACTCCCGACATCATACAGGGAGGGGGGGGAGTTGATTTACCAAATCAAAACTCCATGCGTCGACAAATTCCAGGACTCCTCACATTTGTGCTCATGTCTTCGAATGTGCACGTAACACCTTTAACGCCAATTATACACGTGTATGCATATAAATAGGGTGCGCCATGGATGTAATTTTCTCACTGACGATACTTCTCCTTTAATTCTTTATTCACTTTAATTTCATTGTTTCTAATTTCGCTCTATTAATATTTCATGTTCTTTAAGCACACGTATTCCCCACGAACGTATATTACATTGAGTTACAAGAAAAAAACATTTACCATTATCAGAAGAACCTTTGAATAAAGACTCATGGATCATTTTCACAAATTTAACAAACTTCTGCATCATATTTGTTATTTTACACATTATGCAAAATGAACAAGATTTAGTTTGTGCAAATTCTTCTGTCTTACAAGTGTATTACATGTAGTGTTTCGCATAACTTTATACCAGACTGGCTAAATTTACACTTCTATTTCCCCTACATCAGAAGGAAACTTCGACAAGGAGGTCGTGATTGGGCTCGTGTCACGCCGAATATAAGGTCAGTTCATGTCTAATAAGACCGGGTGAACAAAGCCTTCTTCTGCCAGAGGCTCCTAAATACAATCCCTCCTGAGGACTTAACCTGCTGATTTCAATATATACATGAGAGTAAGTATAAAGCCCATTGACGCCTCCAGCCTTGGGTATTGTACTTGCGATGCGGTGTAAGTGGCGCACAGTGAAGTCGATGATGGGCATAAACGTTTGCGGTTCTAACAGTTTAACGGGAGCGCATTGGCACAATATGTTGAGCAAACTGGCCGTGGTAAGAATACGGCATATATCACGAAGCCGCGACACAGAGTGTGGTTTCAAACAATCATAATAGACGACCCGTATATAACGGCCTTTGGCAGGTAATATTAATCCCATTTAACACCTCCTTGGCCATGTGTGATTGGACTCAGGTGAAGCGGTCAACACCAGAATGTATTAATATTTTTATAATATTTCACTATGCATATGGTTCCTGATTCTGTTCAAGTCTAATTCATGTCATGTCCGGCAGCTGCAGACACGCTACATTTTACAATTATTAATATATATATGTCTTTGATTTCTGTTACTCATGGTTATAACGTGCTTCTCTTAATGTTTATGTCTTTCAAATGACCCTATAAAGGGCAAGCCGACTAAATCACCCGTGTTTACAACACAAGTAAAACTCTGCAATGTTATCAAAGTTGTCAGGAGTTCGAAACTGATGTGAGTCCGAATGTTGATATCATAATTAACCGGCCAGTCTGCATGTTACTCGAAACTTAACAGGGGAAAAGATGTGACCTCTAACGTGGAATTTCCGCTAAGGTCAAGAGTCTATACATATATAATAACCGAGTTCTTCCGCTGTCTTCATTATAACTTTGCCCCACTGCGTAACGTATTAAATGTACGTGACACTTGCTCATACATAGCGACACACTGTCTCTTTAACATTACAACATTTGGGTGGCTCTGCCCAGTTTCTTCCATTCTTAAACAGACCACGATCAATGAAAACGGCAATGCATACACATGTGTAATAGTATAGCTGAGCAGTTATGTCATACTACTGTCCATTGCCATTATACTATGAGGTGTTTAATAATGTAAGCGGTTTTTTGTTGTACGAGGTTTGTCTGCTATAAAACTTTTTTTTGTAAATATAGGTTTATTCAGCGGGTTTTAAATTATATCTGTGTTAAAATTCCGTTACCGGTGATATGCGTGGTTACCTGTGTTTACTGTGGTTCATTGTAGCCGTGTGATTATGTTGGTCTATGGCCTGCATAGGGCTTTGTTGGTGTATATTCAACGGCTACATCTGTGCTTATGTCTAGACTGTGGTGTAGTTGGTTATGCAGACTGGTCTGAAATCTGTGCTACTTGTGGATCTGTTGTTCTCTTACCTGTTGTGAACGTTACTCTGTCGGCCTGTAACCCTTTCTGCATGTGACCTTGTTGGTATATAGTCCTTTCTACATGTGACCCTGTTGGTCTGTAACCCTTTCTGCCGGTGACCCTGTTGGTTTGTAAGCTTCTCTGCGGGTGATCATGACCTCTGCTGTATGTGGCCTTGTGGGTTTGTAGCTCTTTCTGCATGTGACCCTGTTGGTCTGTAGCACTTTCTGCATGTGACCCTGATGGTTTGTAACCCTTTCTGCATGTGACCCTGTTGGTCTGTAGCACTTTCTGCATGTGACCCTGATGGTTTGTAACCCTTTCTGCAGGTGACCCTGTTGGTCTGTAAGCTTTTCCGCAAGTGACCATGACCATGGTTTGTAGCCCTTTCTGCATTTGGTTTTGTTGGTCTGTAGCTCTGCTGCATGCGACCCTGTTGGTTTATAGCTCTGCTCCATGTGGTTTTGTTGGTATGTAGCTCTGCTGCATTTGGTCCTGTTGGTATATAGCTCTGCTGCATGTGGCCTTGTTGGTCTATAGCTCTGCTACATGTGATTTTATTGGTCTATAGCCCTGCTACATGTGATTTTATTGGTCCACAGCTCTGTCACATGTGGCCCTGTTTGGTACATAGCTCTGCTGCATGTGGCCTTGTTGGTCTATAGCTCTGCTACATGTGATTTTATTCGTCTATATCTCTGCTACATGTGATTTTATTGGTCTATAGCTCTGCTACATGTGATTTTATTGGTCCATAGCTCTGTCACATGTGGCCCTGTTGGTCTATAGTTCTCCTGCATGTGGCCTTGTTGGTCTATGGCTCTGCTGCATGTGATTTTATTCGTCTATAGCTCTGCTACATGTGGCCCAGTTGGGAGATCAGCTACACGTGGCCCTGTTGGTCTATAGCTGTGTTACAAGTTGCCCTGTTGGTCTACAGCTCAGCTGCTTGTGACCCTACTGGTCCAAGGTTCAGTTTCATGTGGCCCTCTTGCATATGTGGCTCTGTTGGTTTATAGCTCAACTACTCGTGGTCCTGTTTGTCTATAGCCGAGATTCATGTGGCCCTGTTGGTCTATAGCTGTGCCCTGTTGTGCCAGTGGCCCTGTTGGTCTACAGTTAGCTGCATGTGGCTGTGTTGTTCTATAGCTCTGCTGCATGTGACTGTTGGTCTATGGGTATGCTGCATCTGGCCCTCTTGGTTTATAGATCAGCTACTCGTGGTCTTGTTTGTCTATAGCTGACATTCATGTGGCCCTGTTGATCTACAGCTTTGCCCTGTTGTGCCAGTGGCCCTGTTGGTCTACAGTTAGCTGCATGTGGCTGTGTTGTTCTATAGCTCTGCTGCATGTTACTGTTGGTCTATGGGTATGCTGCATCTGGTCCTCTTGGTTTATAGATCAGCTACTCGTGGTCCTGTTTGTCCATAGTTGAGATTCATGTGGCCCTGTTGATCTATAGCTGTGCTGCCAGTGGCCTAGTTGGTCTATAGCTCTGCTTCATGTGGCCCTGTTGGTCTGTAGCTCTGCTGCATGTAACCGTGTTGGTCTATGGCTGTGCTGCATGTGACCCTGTTGGTGTATAACTCATCTACATGAGGTTCTGTTGATCTATAGCTCTGCGTCATGTGATCCTGATGGTCAGTAACTCTGCTGCATGCTTCTCTGTTCATCTAATGCTCTGCTGAATGTGGTTATATAGCTCTTTTTCATGTGATTTGACCTACAGATCTGACACATGTGGTATTGTTGGTATATATCTTTGCTACGAATTGTTTTGCTAGTTTATAGCCCTCCCGCTGCATGTGGTTCTACATGTACCCATTAAATTTATTATCTTCGTAGCAACCTATAATTTTCGAATTTATCCAAAACAAATAAATAAATCTCTTTTCAAAAGATTGTTGTGAGATTGACTGGATGAATGTTTGTTGCTTAACCCCACCTTGGCAATATTGAATGCCAGGACGTACGTTGTTTCAGAAACATTTGCAATCCTTTTTTGGGATTACAGGTAGTATACGAATTATCTGACAAATATGTTCTATGTTTATTACTTTAAAAAATGAAGGGATATTGAGTTTACGAGTCTGGCACAAAATACTAATAAACCCTGCAAAATAGTCTACGGTCATTAAAAATGAAAAGGGCTCTTTGAAATGTCTAAGTGTAGATGTGGTATAAGACTGATAAACCTAACTATACGGTTTCAAAACTGAGAAAGCATACAACGACCTTGAAATATAAGTCAGTGCCAAATGAAAACCACTGTGTACTTTTACATGACCAGGTTCACTTGTGGTAAAAGTTTAATGAAATTTGTTAACAAACTTCAAGAGATACCTTGTTTGCAAAGGCTGTCCTAAAATGTAACTTGAGAGAAAAGTATTCATATACATGCGCAAGGTAATCGGTAATCGGAGCACAGGTTCAACGACCTTAAATTAATTTTGGCGGAGAGGGTAAAAACTGCCAATATAAAGCTTTTCTTAAAGAATGAGAATTAAATATGCCTTCTGGACAAATCGAAGTTTCGGAAATTAATAAAAAGAAATTTTAAGTAAAGTAAATTTAAGACACAAAAAATGCTCAAACAAAGCTAGATTAATTGTGGGATTAGTTATAGCTGTATCATTAACCTTACGTTCAACACATTTAAGGGAGTACTAAAACAAGAATATTGATTTGGAACAAACAGTACTGCTGTTAAAACTCCGTGGTCTGCTGTCTCAATGATGACTTATATTCTCGAACTCAGGTACTACACATATGAATCTATGTTTCGAGACACGCATCAGGTTGTTTTCTACTGCCTACTGTAATGATTTCCACCTTTACATAAAAACGCCACCTTTACTCAATGTCAAATGAAAAGAGGCTCTCTTAAACTGTGTGAAATTTTGCGAACTTCCATGATTTTAATTCAAAGGAGAAGAAAACTTAAAAACATGACACTATAGGCTAAAAAGAGCACATTTTTTTCTATTTGGTGGTGTCGGCTGCATAATTTTGCCATTTTTCCTCGCCATACACGTAAAGCCTGAATACGGCAAAGCTGAGTCCGTGGCGTCCTCAATCTTTAACACCCTGTAGTTTTATGGCATGCACCTGCCAGGAAATGCATACTCTTTTCAATGGTATTTGATTGATATTTAAATTTTCTTCTCCTTTAAACAATAACATAGGTATTCCAGTGAGAACACATTTCGTGTCACTCGCAAAAGGGTGCCTATTCTGGTATGGCTACAGGCATAGCAAAACTTAATTCATATGTATTGAAAGATCGTTCCTTTTCATTTACGTTGCATATTACAGATTCAGACAGTAATATTAAAACCTTCGACTAAATTTAATGGAACGTATATGGCCATGAATAAATACACATCTTTACGAGATATAAGAGTTTACAACAAGAAAGAGCATGTCAAATTTTACGTTCCAATTTCCCCTTGCAGAGTAATATAAATGTATGGCGTACAAATAGTTCGTCCTGATAGGTTTCTTTGATCTCCTTGTATTGTGTCATATTTAAAGTGTATATCGTAAAACAAACTGAAATATCACCGTTTCAGTGAAACATCATAAACCTGAACGTGCAAAGTCGCCAGATTTCACCCCTTACGTCTGTAAAGTGCAAATTATCACATTGTAGGCGATGCTTTGCACGGTTTAACTCACTACGCCTTATATACCTTTCTATGTACATGTATTTTAAATTTTGCACCCATTGTACAAAACTCAGTCCGGGGTGTCCACTGATCGTGCATGGTGAATTATTCCTTGGTTGATAAAGTAGCTGTTTCCTTTCCAGCTCGATGATATCTGGTTATATATATACACGCACTGTGTTGAATCTATGCCTCCAAACAGACATTGATATGCCAGTCGTTCACCAAAATGGACGTTCTTGGTAAATAATCGCATGGTCAGCTCACAAAACGACGTTTAGCACAAAGAGCTAAGAAAGTATATAAAGGATGAAATCAGGACGAAATCATACAAAGAAAAGAAGTCAACCCTTTTTCAGTGATGTTGGAAAGGCGCAAAGGGGCGACTGAACGAAATCAGTATTCAAAATCAAAACATGCATCTGAGGATCTCAGTTGCGCTTTAATTGCATGTGTCCATATATCCAAAGTAGAAATCTAATTCAACAGGATGAATATAAAGCCCCGGGTTAAGCAGAATTAGACACACTTATGAAGAAGAATGCTAGAGACTCTGGATGCTATGTCCAAAGTTGATGTTGATTGAAACTGTCACATAACACACAGAATCTAACAAATGCTACACTTTATTGCTATTCAAGTAAGAATAATTTATGATGTCAAAATTGAAACTATCACTCATGTTGTAAAGCATTTGAGACAATTGCAATGTTATTTAAATGCGCGCATGAACAGTAAAAAGCAAGTATTTTTTTTTTTTTGAAATGTAGCACGATTAACCCTAAAGAGACTTAATCGTGCTAAGCATCGTTCGGGTAATTGGTCAAAGATATAGTGATTTGAAGCCTAGCTGCCTTTCTCGATTTCAACATACATGCTTGTTACGACCCCTGCATTCAAGACGTTGGAGGAAAACAATGTATCTGTTACAAGTCATGCCTGTATAACTTCACTTTTTACTCTAATTCAGTTTTATCATGATGCGTCAATGATTCAAAACTAGTGTGTCTAAGCTTTTTAAATTCTATATTTAAAGATTCTTTATGTCTTTCATATCTGTCGTAGTTGAAGTTAATCCCTCAAAACCTCAGTGTAAAAGGGACAGTATAAGCATCCCAGAACATCAACTATGGTTAATGGCTGGTTTTTAAAGAACGAATGTATGTTTCAACGCCTACCTCCATGTTTATTACATCAACATGGTACTGTTGCTAACAGCTGCAATCAAAGCGTGACTAAGGTTCCTGAATTTGTTTACGACACAAAAATTATTTACGGACTACATGTTTTGTAAATTTGATAGACATGCAT
The DNA here is from genome assembly GCF_032854445.1 of Liolophura sinensis. Taxonomy (NCBI): domain Eukaryota; kingdom Metazoa; phylum Mollusca; class Polyplacophora; order Chitonida; family Chitonidae; genus Liolophura; species Liolophura sinensis. The sequence continues at coordinate 36,787,294 of NC_088301.1, forward strand.
GCTTAATTAGAACATCTAAATGTCTTACTTTCGTCATGATTAGAAACTAATGAGTGCCTCTCTCTTACATGCTATCAACTTTATATGAATAATTATTACTCACATATTAATTTTTAAAGTGGTGTTTTATAATGCTTCGGGAATGGGTCGTGCGATTATCGACATGGTATATAATATACACAAACAAATGTTGGTTTTAACACCTATGTTTGACTGCCTTGTGGTCTTCGGGAATTTCAGTTAGGATGTTGAGTTAACGGTGGACGACCTGCGTGAACCGTGATTTGGGTACCTCGTTCACGAATGGTTCTACCTAGAGATATCGACTCGCTGTAATTACACACTGCGCTAAAACGCGTCAACGTTAAAAATAATGTTACAACAGCATCTGCAGGGAAAGACAGATCTGCGTGCATGGATACGGTCTGCATGACACTGTGCAATAGACATTTTAAGCAACAGTCTAAACAGTGATTTATTTGGTTATTATTTAACTTCATGTTTTCGGATATGCTTCACTTGAACGATGGAGGTCAGTTTTTGTCTATAGAAAACCGGAGAGCCCGGAGTAAAATCATCGACATTTTGCAACTGACTGGCGAACTTTCCAATGTGTTACACTAGTTTGGATACAAGTTGTCTCCAGAGAACTTCAATATGAAACCACACTAGACAACCCCATACGATCCGTTATTGCAACCAGTATCCAGAAAATTAACAGGCATCTTCAGCTAAACTATAGAACTGCCTGCAGTTTTACGGGTTCCAAGCAGTCTGCACGAATGGTTTTCAGGTTCTGCTTTGCGCAGATCAGTTTGCTCCAGGATAATGTTTGGATTCACAGTTAGTTTTGAGAAATAGTGGATAGCTAATCTGGCAGTCAAAGAGCATGTAACTGTCCAGTTACTATCTGGGTCTAGGTTAAATTAACGGACTTAAATTTCTATTTTTGAAAGATGGTGATGTCATTTAAACACTTATAGCAAGAAAGCGGAGCTCAAGAATGTTCAGATACCACGGAAATTGCGTATTGCGTATTACATATCTCCAGACCTGAAACTGTCTTTTGAACTGACATACATAGACCAAAAAAAGCAACAAACGCAGATCCGAATTTATCAGTCAGATATACACTGGAATACATCAAAGTTACATCAAACTTCAAAACTTTCTAATACGTCATATATTAGATCAATATCCAGAGTGTAATATTTTAAAACTGATAGTGATGTCTTTATCAAACTTTATGTAACCTCTGTTCAAAATTCAGACAGGACTCTCCATTGGTTCTTCAGAAGAAAATATTTATAGGTTTTGCTCCAGTATGTCTGTCAAACTAAGTGACCTAGAAGGGCAAACTTCAAAACTCTGCACAGTTATATCCGCGAGAAGTTTCTGCTGTGATTTACAGTTTTCTAATACCCCCCTCCCCCACCCCCTTCCATCACGAAAAGGACTGTCAGAAAACAACAAATTTTAATATTCTGAGCAATAACAGGCAGGCTGGCATCTAGTTTTTACACTAATCACAAATAATAAAGAAAGTAGAGCGCTTAGCCGAGAGAAAAATGACACGTTTCGGGTGTTTATATCAAAAGATTTTTCGTTTTTCCACTGTTTGTCAGAATATGTCGATTATGAATTTTCCCAGAAATGTTTAATTATGATACTGGTTACATTATGCTTTTTGGTGAAAATTTAATTGCTCTGATACATCCCCATTGCATACTAAAGAACATCTTTCAATACTATTTGACAGATGGCAGAAAAAAATGTTTCATGGCGGAAAACTTTATATACGTAAGTAATGGTTAGTCTAAAACTTTTGCCGTTGTTAACTTTTCTTTTTATATAGAGTTATATTAATATCAAAGCTTTTCACGATGCTGCAGCTGTTTAAATAAAAGCAAGAGTGAGATTATTATTTTATTCAGTCTTAAGAAGGGCCGCTCCTTCATATTCACCAAATATTAAATATGCGACCTTATTGTGGTACATAATCAGTATATGAACAATGCAGTAGAGGAAATACACTAGTAAATGACACATCTCATCTGGATATGTATGTTTATAAAAATGACCAGGGCTCCTCTCATATTGGTTGTATGACAAAAAATATTTTATTTTCGATATCATTAACTATGCACTTGTGGATGGAAATATCCCTGCACATGGTGCACCCATTTCTTGCTTAGCTGCATGTACTAATGCTAACATTTAATTTGACGATTCAATCTACATCCACAAACTTAGCCTCTGGGAATTCTGTCTCTTGACTTACCAGGAAGGTCCTCCATTCAAAGTTGTTTTAACTTTTGCCAAACATATATACCAGTCATTAATTTACAATGATAGCTTTAGGTTATGTAAGTCTTTAAGTCCTCTTAACCTGGATCTAGGTGCTGTGTACACATGGCACAGTCTTAATATCACCACTGTATGTAGTTACAATAAAAGAGCAACTGAGATACTTTGTAAGTAGCTTACGTAAGTAACTTATGGCATTTTATTGAGAAGATTCCATAGCGCTTTCAAGAAAAGTTATATTTCGTTATATGCAAATATTCGCTATCGAAGTGTCTGAATAATAGGTTTTGAGGACTGCAGTAATTGGTGCTGTTGCTTTTCATGAAGCATGTGTTTAGTTACTGAAGTGCAATAGTTAATCACTTCCCACAAATGTGTCGTGAAAACAGCAATTCAATATGATGAACACTTCAGAAGTAAGAGATTTGATACACCCCATCCCACACATTACATCGGTAGGCGGTTGCTCCATTATAACACAGGAATGAGTGATAAACACAATGTATATAGCAAGGAATTAAAATATGCAGATCATGTCCTTATTGAGAGATATTCGACGAAAAGAACTTGAATAGTTCCATGAATAATTTACGGTTCATGGGGCAACTTGCCCTTGAATAGGCCTATACCTGCAGTTAGCGAGGATACATCGCGGAATGATCACAGGGACATCGGTGGAACATACATAGAGTGAGGTGCCGGCTACCGGCACAATGACTGAAGGCACTATACCGGTGTGTGTAATTCAGATTGTTTGTTCAGTGAGTGCACAGAGCAAAGGACACCGCCGCCTGGCTGATTAAGCCAGTCTTATGGATACAGACATTGTGACACATTATAATCAGTTGTCAAAATGGTCTAAAGCTTACATCTAGCGCAATTTAAAATTCACGTCAAAAAGGGCACTGGGCGTTGTTCAAGCCTGATCGATCATAAGGCGGTACAGGTTCTCATCGGTCGTTGTGAGCGAATTCTGCTTTTTGACAATCAAATTTTCTATGAAATCCGGTTTTGTGCAGGCTTAGCATGCTATGCGGCTATTTCGTGCTTCAATACATTACACAATCATATGTGTGCGCTTAAATGACGCCAGTCTCGTCGTAATCTGCGAAACAAATTACATTCTTACCTCGCTTTCGGGGAACCCATGCTTGTTTTGTTTATCCGCGCCAGCTGGCCTCGTCACGTGATCACTCTTCTCCACGCGTTAACCAGTTGAAGACATTGGCCTCTCCTGTTAAGGAGGTAAAAAAGGTCTTTTCTATCGAAAAACTGTGATGCATGCATGACATTCCTAAACTTACGCATGCATTGTGTGTACATTGCAAATGAAGTTACTTGTTACAGTTTAAGAAAAGCTTTCTGTGACAAGTATACATATATATGCGATTTGGGATGGAAGTAAATGATATCACCACAGAAGATGAATTATGAACAGAACAGAAAAATTAGATTCTATACACGCTAGCTTATATATATATTATAATTTATTAAGCAGACGTATACATTAGTATAAACCTTCGAGTATCATAACCTTTATATATACATCCATGCATATTATAAATAGGTAAGAACGGTAATTTCAGATTTAATATTTTAGCTTGTCTTTACAAGTATCACATACGATACCTATCGTACCGTGGGTTCTCTCTGAGATAATATAATTAAGTTGTCTAACGCAAAGTTTCATCCGAGATGGAAGCAGTGCACTCGAGTGTGTTAGATATGATGCCCAATATGGCATCAAGCATATCGTGGTTGACTGTGTAGACTTTGCCCATGTTCGGCAAAGGTTATACTAAGTCAACTCTATATATAATTTATTTGACAGCATCGCAGGGGATCAGAAAATATTTGAGGGCATTGTTTTATACCATAAAATATAAATTTTCATTTTTGATGTTCTTACCATATCGATCATCTGGTAGTGACATTTCATGAATCGATTTGTGACAGTGTATGTATCTGGTAGTGACGTTACATGCATCGAGGTAAGGCTGTGTATGCATCTGGTAGTGACGTTACATATTTCGAGTTATGGCTGTGTATGCATCTGGTAGTTACTTTACATGCATCGAGTTATATCTTTGCATGTATCTGGTAGTGACATTACACGCATCGAGTTATGGCTGTGTATGCATCTGGTAGTGACGTTACATGCATCGAGTTATGGCTGTCTATGCATCTGGTAGTACATGCATCGAGTTATATCTTTGCATGCATCTGGTAGTGACATTACATGCATCGAGTTATGGCTGTGTGCATCTGGTAGTGACGTTACATGCATCGAGTTATGGTTGTGTATGCATCTGGTAGTGACGTTACATGCATCGAGTTATGACTGTGTATGCATCTGATAGTGACATTACATGCATCGAGTTATATCTTTACATGCATCTGGTAGTGACATTAGATGCATAAAGTTGTGGGTGTATGTATCGAACTGTGACGGGATATTGATTAAGTATTTATTAGATATAATAAGACTTTGAAATGCCTGCATATCGTTGAAAATTGACATATAAGTACCTTACAGCAACAGGTATAAATATATTTGTTACCTGAAAAATAACTCACCTTGTCCCTTTGACATGTATGTTTATTGTTGACTAGGAAATAAGTATTTATTACGCAAATAAATTTATTGATTAAGATTTTGAACGCTTGAAATATCGCTAAAGTTGACAAATGTATACCATTCAGCAATCGGTATAAATATATTAGTTCAGTATCTGAAAAATAGCTCACCGTGCACACTTGAAAAGAGCCTTTAACTTTTAACTTAAAGCACTAACTTCTATGTCTATTACAAAAGAACCATTCATCCGTGAAATGCCACGTGGCTGGTTCCAATAGTTATGCAATTATTTAAGATGGCTCGCGGTCATAGCAAAGAACCACCATCTGTAAAATGGAGATTTACCATTACGTTTATGTGCTGGCCAATTCATCACATGACACCAGTGACCAATTTACACACTGTCGATCGATAGCCTAAATTTACACAATGGACACCACAAAGGTGATGGTAGTTTTAATTGTTGATGGAAAGGATATTTATCTAAGTCGACATTTACATGTCATTTACTATGAAGATAACATCAGTGTTATACATCTCGGTAATTCCAGAGTCATAAAGACATTCATATTGATTGAATATTAGAGTGTGTATATTTGTTATGTTGCTATACATGCATCAATAAAAACAGCCACTATATATATAGTTAGCTAAAAAAAAAAAAACCACATGTAAAATCCTCGTTTTGATTTCTTAGTTATAATAATCAGTATAGCTGGAAACGCCCGTTAAAACTGCAATGGGCTCGTCAGGATCAATGCGTCAAAATGGACATTTGCAATCCAGTATTCAAGCACAATGGCCATTACATGTCAAAATCGCAATACAACTGCTATACCATGGAGAGTAAAACTAGAGAAACGATGACAGTGTGATGGTTGGTAAATGGTCATACACAAGACCAATTTACAAAATAATGTTCAGCAAAAACCACCAAAGAACTAAGAAATTATATAAAGTAAGAAATAGGAGAAGTTCAGTTTAGACTTTTGAAAACTTGATATAATTATATTTATATAAAAACTCTGACCATGAAGTCTGATTATTAATTATAAATCTGTTGTAAGGCGAACGCACGCCCGTGTAGTTATACAATTTTAACATAGTAGAGTGCAGAGGAACAAAACCATGCAGAATAGCGACGACATGTTTAAGGCAGTGGAAAACTGGAATTAACTGATTACGAAAACTAGACATTTGTCATTTGCAAATGATATTTCATAATTTGGAAATGAGGAACTCAGATGGGCGTACAGCCCCTCCACCCCCACCCCTACCCTCACGCACAGCTCATGCACCCGCATTCTTTTAAGGTTAAGCTGGCTTGGAGTCAATTGGAAATTAGAAGACTCATGGGCCTATACCTTGAAAATACCGTTAACATATATTGCGTGTCATAACAGGAAGGTTTATGATATAGGCCTACATGTATATATTAAACCAAAGAAACTTGGAATGAAAATGATTATAACTAGCTTCTTTATATAAAAGAAACAATTTTGTTGAAAACACCATCTGTATATACTACACTAACGAGAACTCTTTGCACTGCAACTCATTATCACATCTGCGAGGTTTATTCTTTAATAGAAACCCACGATTTGTCCCGCTGGCCTGGTTTTCACTGCATAGACATATTAAAACTATCCCTAGGCCTGATTGTAAACTAATTGGTGACGATTTAATATGAACCTGTCTTTTTATTTTTTGCCTTCACCACCCGTTGAGGCCCCCGCGGGATATTCTGCCCGATGCCCTTTCCAGTCCGTTATCGGAGGCGAAATCGAACTTATCTTTGTCATTGACACAAGACGGATTGACCCCATGATAATAATGCCAGACTGGACATCTGTTAGAGAGACCCAATGTTCGGCCAGCAAAGCTTGTGGATGCACTGTGAGCCAAGAGGGAAACATACAGCAACTCTGTTCACCACCTCACATTCTGAACAGTGCATATGTCCGACCTACCCCACTGGTTCAAGGCTGACCTCGGTGTTGTACTCTTGAGGAAAAGTCGCTCGTCAAGAACCTCCTCACGCTGGTAACAATACCCCAGCTTCCTTGTCCTCAGGGGATGGTTTCTGTGGAAACATTGTTCTCGAAAAGAGCGATAACCTTTGAAATCGCACAGGGATTTTTTTTGGTCCATGGAATAAATAGATGAGAGAGTTCGACCGACATACATATGTTTTTACCGTTGTATTTCACGCTCAATTAGCCGCAGCGTGAGCAGGCGGTGATGCGATAACCACAGGAAACAGGCACGGACAAAAATTGGGCAGAATCCCGTTTTAATTATTCATGCCAACCAGCCACTGAAGATTTTATCAGTCTTTCACTTTTATTAAAAATTAAGAAAAAATCTAAAGAATATAACACCTCCCAAATCGGCAGTGTAAAAGCAACCTTTGACCCTTTGTCGGTGTCCTTTCCACTAGCCGTACACACATGGCTGTAATTAAAGTCAATTTTGACAATCCCTGCGTAAAAACATTTGACTGCCTAAATTAAAGTTGAGAGAGATTCTTTCAACCAAAAAGGAAAAAACAACGCTACCCGATATAGTTTATGGTTATTAGAATGTAAATTTCAATCTGTACTTCTGATTTTTTTAAATTTATCCTAGAAAAGATATCGACATATGGTTTGGCAAGTGAGACTTCATGTGCCAGTTACCAAACAGTATAAGTCAAGTGATTTGATGTTTATATATATGTTCATATGTAAATACTGAGCAGAAACAATTCTTTTGTTTGTTTGTCTTTTTGTATCCATATTGATTATTATTTGAAACGACAGGGTGATAGCTGGCAAATGGTCACGTGTAACCGATAATGTATGGTCATTTGTCAGTTTACCTCAGCTAAGATTTTTTTCTAATTGTTCATGGAAATGATTAAATTGAAGCGAATTACACGCCCCTATTACAATGGCTTAAACAAAATTACGTACAAGAAATGCACCTGATTAGCTATATCGCGGACAAACAATTAAAAGGTAGTTATAACAATTGAAAATAGCATTAATTAAATGTGTAAGATGACTTTTACCGGAAAAATATATGGTATATATATAGTTAAGAAAATGCAAACCATGTAAGTATACAAACTTGAAATTTTACAACTTTTTCTTTTTAGACATCAGTATGCGCATGGTCTGTAAAATGGCTTTCAAATAGTATTTGGGCTTATTATTAGTAAGCCGTAACATTAATCAGTGTACCCCAACGGACGCATGCACGATATATGCATTGATGAGATATAACATTATCACACCAGAAAGATTATTTATTTTAGGAGGAGCTATTTGTATTATAGAGGGGCGTCCTATAGCTTATCTGAATTTTTATGTGCATATAGGGAGTTGCTTCTCTGGAGCACAATTTGTTATATACGTGCATATATAGATATAGGTGCGGAGGTTTATCTCTGGCTAAATTTGATCTCCTTTTTTAGTAGTTTTATGGGTTTTATCCCACTCTTAAATTTGGGCTCGGTGCATGCCGTCAAATAATAACAAACGATTCTTGTAATTATAACATACGACGTCAAACATCAAATGTATATAAGTTCATACATAAAATGCATGTAATTTAATGAACATACTATATCTACCAATTCATTTAACCAAAACAATGTCTTGAAAGAGTACGCGAAAGCTATTTCTTACTTAATGTTTTGTTTTTTTTTTTGATACCGTAAGCGACAAAGCCTGAAAGCGAAAAAACATATAACAGTATAGAAATACCAGAAATACTCAAAACGTTGTGCTGTAAAGAAGCGTACGTTTCAAGTAAATATATGTTACACAATTACTGACAAAACATTGGTCATTTTCTTGCTGGAATTTCTTATTAATAATATATAATTTTATGGTAAATTAGGTGACATTATGGTTAATCCGCACCTCGGTACAAGCTGAGCCTCTACTTATACGAGACCGCCTCGATGGCCCAATGGCTAGGGCGTCCGCCTCGATGTCGGGAGACAAATTATGATAAGTATTGGTTCATGATGATCTCTTTATGATCTGTGTATACGTATATATTATGACCGACATATTAATATTGTTGATCCAATAAAACAAATATTTTAAATGTTCATGATGTGTATTTATAGCCTATATGTGTATTAAAATTGATAATAAGTTCTTACTTTTCAATGAATATGTAGCCTACTAATTGCTACTGCTCATCTATTTTTGTTGGACAGAATGCTATACTAGTAGTTTTATGGGTTTTATCCCACTCTTAAATTTGGGCTCGGTGCATGCAGTCAAATAATAACAAACGATTCTTGTAATTATAGCATGGTATACTGGTAGTTTCCAGTATAGTTTCAAAATCACTTTTTACGCCACTAAAGTCAATGTCTTCCAAACCCCGAAATAACTGACTTTCACACTATATATCGTAACGAACACATTTAGATGAAATGTTGTACATAGCCTCAGAGTCGAAATGTGATACGTGCAGTCATGTGTAATATCTGCTTCAAAAAAATTCGAAACATAGGCCACTTCAGTATATATGTAGATGTATGAGTTCACACGATACCAAGTACAGATAACAAATACAGAATTTTTAGACAGAAAACAACCCCAAAAAACAAATGTTTTAGTATTCCAGTATTGCTTTGATTGTACCTCATGTTAGATGTATATATTAAGAACAGCTGTGATATTAAAACAAGGTCATGTTTATACAGCCAGTGGGGATTAGAACAGATTTATAGCCGCAAAGCACGGCACATGCCAACGACCTATGTGACAATAATTTTTAGGGTATACTGAAAGTTTCTGTGTGTTTTTCTTTTTTTTTTTTTCTTTTTCTTGTTTTTACTACTTGTTAATTTTTCAGCTTCAATGTGATCTAAATTTTTTGGGGTATATTAAAGGTCCGGTGAACATTTAATTAATTATTGACTATCTTGGTCCGATTCCACAAAGCCATTTTTGACTTAAGTCAAACCTTGAAATACGATTTTAGGGTTTATTTTTGGGTCCTGTGAATGAAAATTTTGACCACTTCATCAATATTATCTTCAGTTCCATCACCAAATACTGAGCCTTGTGCCAAACGTTTTTAATTTTGACTTATGTCAGAATTGTGTTAGTGGAACCGGCCACTATCTATCTTAATCTGTTATGTGGAATGATGTATGTATCCAGCCAGATGGTAATAGTCAGATATCATCGGTCTGCGAATGCTGTTTGTCCATTTGGATGGCCGTTCTGGTGTTGTTCTCTAACCACTGACCCGTCACTACGCCCTCAGGACCGCCGCACGCATCTGTTGCACAATCTGAACGGAATATAGCCTCTGGGCCATGTGGTTCAGCCAGTCATTTCAAGCGACGACCATCTTTGTGTTTTAGCGAAATATAAAGTCAGAATAGTTGCTAAACCAAAGATAACTATATAAGGTTGGATGGAACACAGCACATGGATTAGATGTTGAAATAAAGATTTAGGCATCTTTCCTTGCGGAAATCGTAGCCAGTAAAATCAGGGCTTTATTTATACATTTTTAAAGGTAATCAAGTTTTGGATTTACAGTGCCTAGGTTTCAATATAGCCAGTTGTATTCTTAGTCCTTTGTTGGTTTGTAAAAGTTTTTTTTTTTTTGGAATTGCCCTTGTGATTATTCACTCGGAACGTCCGTTTTAGTTGACGGCTTGTATACGACTGTCTGTTTCGACGCATAGATTCAGTAAAATGTGCCACTGACTGATACGTGATGGCCTGTTGTAATTCAGTCGAATCGGGATGTTTGCTATAGGTTTTTCAGTGAATTGAGTCATAAGTTATAAATTCCTAAATTGGTGTTTCAAGTATACCAGCGTTTATATAATATACGTGTCGAAACAGACAGTGGTGTACCAGCAATCAAACAAATTGTACGTTCAGCGTCAATAATGGTATTTTCAACACCACGTAATAACTAAGAAAGTACATGAAGTTAGAAGTAAAGGCCGATTCATGCAAATAGAACGGCTGTCATGACGAAAAGATACCAGTCTCCAAATCGTGTACCATGCCATAGCTTAGAAATGGTCATAAGTCAAAATGAGTGTCTCAGATGAGCTTTGGTTGCAATCATGGTCATATATCTAATGTAACAATCTTATTCAGTCCGATGAACAAAGTGCCCTTGACCTCGGTTTGAGTAGAATTATTGGAACACTAGGGTATGAAGTAGCGCCAGAAATGATGGATAAATTATTCATTTCTATATATATATATATATATATATATATATATATATATATATATATATATATATATATATATATATATATATATATATATATATGCCCATCTTTATATTTACAAGAGAACAGCATGAACATAACTGCACAATTTAAAATACTTAGGAGTGAACGCATTTGACGGAATATCTTTGACACACTAGTTTTTGCAATCATAACTAGACTTGTCTTGATGTTGACTGAAATCGTCACACAACACACAGGATATTTCAGTTCCGGTATATTGTTATTCAAGTAGATAAAGATAATTCACAAAGTCAAAATTGAAAATACCGGCATCCATCTTGTAACAGGAATGCGTTGTGGTCTTTAGCACAAATAGCACATAATATGTACCACCTGTAGAGTGTTGTTGATCGACAAAGTGTTCAAATTGACAAAGCTTTCCCTTACCATCCTAGACTAAATAAAAACCTACCCACTATAAACCCAAAACTTGGTTACCTCTAAAATATATAAATGAAGAGCTGATTTTACTGGCTACGATTTCCGCAATGAAAGTGTCCTAAACCTGTATTTGAGCATATAATTCCACGTTAACCACAAATATTTATTTATTTATTTATTTGATTTTTGTTTTACGCCGTACTCAAGAATATTTCACTTATATGACGGCGGCCAGCATTATGGTGGGTGGAAACCAGGCATAGCCCGGGGGAAACCCTCGACCAGAGAGGAAGCCAGCATGAACTGGACTTGAACTCACAGCGACCGCATTGGAGAGAGACTAGCGCGCTAACCAGCTGAGCCACGGAGGCCCCCCCCCCCCCCCCCCACGAGTAGGGATTGTCTATATTTACGAACAGTGCAATCAAAACGCTTAATTTATTATACTGATTAATTGTCCAAAGAGTTTGAATTTCAATCTACGAAATTGAAATTTAAATTGGATGTCGACTGTTTTCCATGCATAACTGAAAACTGATGAGTGCTTAGGCTTGAATTATCGACATGGAACGCCGTTTTATGGTCTATGGATAGTACATAAACGTCGGACTTGATGCTTAGGTTCGCCCCTATAGTTTTCCTGATTTCCTCTACACAAGCACATTTGATTTTACTATCCTATATCCTATATATGTGTATGTATATATCTGATATATTCAGTTTGTCATTAAATACCAGTTAACTTCACTGCATTTATATCCCTTGATTCTACTCAAAGCCATGGTGCTATTGGGAGTTTAAGCATCCACATGAACACTTAATAATTCGTGAATAATTCCTAACTGCAGTATATTTACAAGAGGCTGTATTTCACCGGTTACGTGAGACGATTTGCCAACAATCACACTGTTGTCGCTGCACTGGTTTTGCTCTCCACACTATCAGCTGTGTATTTGGTAGCTGGACTCCAGATATACACATATCATATCCTTTTCGACATGTGATGTGTATACTCCATTTTGTATATGTATGTATGGTCTGGACAAGAATGCGGTAAATGTGTTTTGTTTTTGCTTTTATTTATCTGTTTTAACAGTTATATTTTGGGGTTTGTTTGTAATTTGGCCTCAGCCCATAGTTCCTCAATAAGCAGTTAATACAAGTGCAAGTGAACATACACCGCAGAGTAAACATGTGACATCTCACTTTGGAAATTCAGTCTATCCTTCAATACTTAGTTTGGCTCAGCATGATATCCATGCCGTCTCACGTGTAGAACGAATGGATATTCAGGGAGTATAGGCCCACATACCATACGGACTGGATTTAATTGGTTTTGTTAAGAGATGTGGGCTCGAGGCGTGGTCAGCAGTATACCCGATACTCTATAGATAATAGTCAGGATTTCTTAACTAATGTCGATTAAAACTGAACACCGTTGACCAGTCGCGTGCAGCTTTCAAGGCCAATTGAGCTGCCGGAGGTGGGTAAACGCTGGTGTCACAATCTGAGCAGGGGCCTAACTTTTCCTGCCTATCAGTTAATACAGACATCCCACTGAACCACTTAACTCAGCGACACAATCCTCAGGTGATACTTTATTTTCATGTAATGACCCTGTACGACTGTACTTACAGCTTCAACAATGAACAGTCAACAATAGCGCCGCGCGCGCGTTACATCACCTCTCGCGGGGTTGTCGTTATGACTTCATGTAACAAGCGATCATGGTATCTAATGGCGACCCGATGCAACTATGCTGCCATCCTGACACGATATTGGAGCAGAGCCATCAACACGTGTCAATGAAACGTCTGTTTTGTCTGACTGGGCAGTCAGAATGAATGGTCTTCGAAAGTAATGATGTCTGCCTCCATAAAATTTACCCAAACGCTAGTAATGATTAAGATAATGTATGACATGTATGTAATTGTGTGATATTTAGGTTACTGAAAAAGATGAATACTATTATTTTGCTATGAAATATTACACATAAGATATATTGCATGCAAAGGCTATTTGATACCCGCTCACACTGATGTTTTTATTTATTTATTTATTTGATTGGTGTTTTACGCCGTATTCAAGAATAGTTCACTTATACTACGGCGGCCAGCATGATCGTGGAAGAAAACCGGGCAAAGGTCGGGTGAAAACCACGACAATCCGCAGGTTGCTGGACTTGAAATCATAGCAACCGCATTGGTGAGACGCTCATTGCGCTCCGATAGCGCGCTAACCAGCTGAGCCACGGAGGACCCCCTGATGTTTTGAGTTTGTAGCTTTTTACCTTGTTTAACTTCACAATATAAAATGCTACAGCATAGAGAGTAAAACCAGAGCAGTGACTAATGTGATAGTTATATGTATATATATATATATATATATACATGCATTTATTGAATTGGGTGATTGACAAATTTTGTTTTGGTTGAGTGATTTTTTGATTGTTGTTTTTGATATACTTTCAACTGTTTGATCTATTCTTTTGCCAAAGTCTGCATCGGTAGACAATCTTTTAATTGCAGTCCATCCGTCTTTTGAATTGAACAAGTCAAACAAACGTATATGCCCTATGTTTTGAATTGGAACTTCCGACGTACGATCTGGTTGAAAATTTCTTCCTAAGGACCTTCTCGTTGAAGCGTTTTTTGCTTTTATGGGTTTTTTTTTCTATTTTCATTAGATGTTATTAACAGTTTGTCTTTCAAGCAGGCATCAAGTACCTTTCGTTAAACATGAAACATGGCGGATTTGACTAAAAATTTCCAACGGATGTATTATCGTTAGAAAAAGGTTTGCCTGTGCAAGTTTTGACATATTTTAAAGTCAGACAACTTGTAGATTACCTGTATAAAAATATTGCTATTGGCTCGAGTTATAAAGCTTAGTGAAAGTTTCCTGATGGGCGATATTTGACTACGAGAAAGGCGATGTATGCGTAATAATAAAGTTAGTATAGCACGGCTCGATGGTGTTCATATGATATAAAGCCCAGTCAACGCAAGCGATAGTGGCAGCCTTAACATTTTTGACTTGTAAGTATCACTATTTTTTTAATCCCTCTTTTTTACATTCGTGGGTAAAAGCTATACAGATACCATTACAGTGGTGAATTTCACTTGTGCTAAGGTGCTTCAATGAAATTTGCCAAGTCCTCTATAACGAAGTGACCTGTATACTTGTATGCCCGCATATCCGCGCCAAACCGATCAACACCCAACAGGTACAACAATGGTAAATGAGAAAATAAAGCATGCTGTGCGCGAACCTTGCTTTTACTGATTTAGATTTCTTGCATTTGTGCAGATGTCATTGTTTGACAATTATTAGCCGCAATGGTAGGCCGGGATGCTTTGTGAACACACGCACGGGTAAAGTTTATAGCCCAGAATTAAAGTTGGAAAACGAAACTAATAGTAAAATATCACCTACAATTCATATAATTCTGATTACATCAATGGAGAGACATAACTTCCTGGTAATTTAATCTGTCTCTGTAGCACGGCTTGCAGGTGTGGCTGGGTTATCGTATCAAGTACCAGGAAATCAGTTATTAGGTGTAGCATGTTACATCAGTTGTATAACACAACTGAACCGTTCCTATACGTCCCCCCCCCCCCATCGTGTCATTGAGTTCAGATTCGACTTTCGTCCATTTGTCTTTGTTATGAGATTATGAGATAATAGCTTGATAACACCTTGTACCGAGAAATCTCCGTGCTCTTGGTTTCACTAACCCACGCCATCCATCCTCTGTACCCCAATTTAAATAACTTCTGGGATATTAGGTATACAATTTTCGTGAAACTTTTTTCGCCACACATACATACGAACTACAGGTACTTGTTAGTGGTGTACAGGTGAAAAAGCCTTTGAGTGGGTAGATGGGTTATTTCTTATAAACCAGCAGCAACATATTTCACGGAAATCTGATAAAAGATGAAGGATTCTCTATAGCTGGGTCAGGTGCTTCCGGGTTTGTGGGTCAGAGCTGGGCGCTCCTCCCGTCATCCGCATGCCCCTTTCTTCGGCTGTGTCAGTCTGAAAGTCTCATAGGTGGCGAAAGCGTCCGAACGCTATTTATACCTGATATATATAACAAGGTACATAACTGCAATGCCTGAAACAGAAGACTCAACTTTATATAACTGGACATGAAACATGTTAAGTTGGGTCTTCTGTCCTAAGCACTGAAGTTATGTAGGCTACCTTGTTACATATATTAGGTATAAATATCAGTCGGGCGATTCTGCCACCTATGGGTCAGTCTAACATTAAAAAATAAAATGCAAACCGCACTGCAGATATATTGACGAACCATTATCACAGAGCGGCATTGTAAGTCCACAAGTACAAAAACTTTTGGTCTGTCACACACACATAAATATAAATAAATGAAAGTTGTAACTACCGTAACATTCACATACAGTATATGCACTTTCCCATATGAATATATAAATACAGTTATGAGCTCGACAACAATTGTTCTTAAAAAAAAAAATACAGAAAATCATTAGTTAAAATATGTAAACAAAAACTGAACAGAGCAATACTTGACTAAGATATGATATCCGTTTTTATACTCCACGCAGCGTGGAAAAACAATAATATGCATGGATGAACATCAATGTTCAATTGGTATACATTGGCGACAGGTAAACAGGCTAGAGGACTCCTTTCTGTGTTAGACAGGCTTTGCTATAGAGCAATATACATTTTATTTATATTGACATTTGGCAATTTTTTTTTACCACCAATAGGCCTACATATACATACATTGAAAATTAAATTGCCACTATAAACATAATTGTTTTTACACAAATAACAATTTGCACTTTATATAGCATAAGACAGAATTTCGGAAACATAACCGTGTTTGAATCTGGGTTCCTCATGTGAACTTCGCAAGATATCCGGTCAATTGTCCAAGCCGTTAAAGAGGCGGGTGGAGAGCGACGATCACGTGACAGATCAATGGACGTACCGTCGAGTCCTAGACATCGGACAATAAGACACGTGTTATCCGATTATACGGCGTGATAAAGTTGAGGAGGCATACAGGGTTGACAGTTTTATCCCTCACTATTTGCACAAAGCTGATTGTCAGAAAAATAACACGACGTATTAAGTAAACATGTGGTCATCGTGATCTCGACAGATTTATCTTAATTAAGTTATAACTGTAATTAAGGAATGGCATGCAGTTCCAAGATAAAAGCTTTAGAAAGAAATATTACCATCGGAAGTTTTGGAGTACATATACAGTAGAACTCGGGACGACAAAAAAAATGAGATGAAAATGTAGGCTACATGTAGATCAGCACAGGACACCGTTAGCAAGTATCTGCATGACGCTATCCTGTGAGGTCATGCTGTACGTGTATAAAGTGTCAAATCAGGCTTTCTTATTATGAAATTGTGAAGCACTTTTTGTTTTATCGTCTTGGGCTTATCTTGTTATCTATTTGACTGTAGTTTCCATGTTAGATGAAAAGATGTATAGGCCTATATTTGTTTGTGTGTCTGGATTCGAGAAGGAAACATATTTTTTAGACTACCATCCCATAAATGACAGTCATATTTAATAATCATCCGGTGCATCTCGAAGTGAAAGGGCCCTGATTGCCAATCTATTTTTCTCCCACATAATTAGTATGCGGTCGTGATACCATCCGGATATGTCACGTGTCACGCGTAGATAGATCTATATTCATATATCCTTGCTGAATGTACAGCATGCGCATTGGCCTAGAATCACACCCGACTCGTCAAAGGTGTGAAGCCATGAAGGCCACTATGACAACTTGATAACCAGCTTGGTCTTTATCACACCTATAACAATAAGCAGGTGTAATCGTATACAAGTAGGTTGTCCGCCTTTTTAGCGCCAATGCAACCACGCTTCGAATGACACAATGAACAGTTCCGTCTGGATGACTTATTTTCTCTGTAGGTCAAAATAATAACCTCTTTTCATTTTATGTATTGATTCGTTTTTGAATTTAAACAAAATGCATCAAAAGAAACTCCATACATATATATTCAATACACTACACAGACATTTAGAAAATACTAAATACGAGGTACTAGTATGTGCCCGGCTCGTTTGCCAAATTATATGTTCCATGCATATAATTATACTAGAACCAGTGTGTATTGTGGATATGAAATTTGTATATGTATATAATACACTTAAACTGAGTCAGATCTATGCTCGAAAAGTTAATTGCCTGCAACGTTTTAAATAAATTTATAATAGTCACAAGCCAAGCACTATTCTCGTATTTGCTGGGGTTTAAATTTTCCCTTATTATTTTTCCTTATTATTATTTTTTTGTTTTGTTTTGTTTTTTATCTCTCTTTATTTTGTGCACCTTACTAAGAAAATAAAAACATGACATCCATCCTTGTAATGGCAAGCGCGATGCACTGTTATGAAGTATTTTGATAGACACTATATATATGTGTGTTTTAGTTATACTAAATTATATATGGTGAGATGCATTGTAGTTACCCTCTTCACTAATCGGTTTCGTTACCCTCTTCACTAATCGGTTTCGTCACTACAAAAACCAGCATGACCATAATATATAAGGATATAAAATAATGTTGTCTCTAAGTGAATAAATGAATCAAATAAATAAAGACCCAAGGACTTTTCTAATTAGTTTCGAAGAAAAATCTCCATAATGCCTTGGCTAATAACACCTGCTCATTGTGAAATAAAAACCATGTTTCACACCTGTTTCAACAAAATTACACTTCAATTCCGAGAATTATCTTCATCTTCCACAAAATGCGCATTTTTTCCCCTTGTGCTTATCCGCATTCGTTGTTGGTCTCTGTTGTCTTTCATAACACCTGTACAGTAGCATATACGCCCATTATTCGTTGCTACAACCTACCAACCCCTCCCCCTCCCCCCAAAGTAATAATATAAGTAAAGTAAGTGCGAGTAAGTGGAACTGCAGAATGACTAAATTATGACTATATTATGCACATGAATTTAATCGTAAAGCAAGGTGAATTAGACCTAAGCATTGGAAATAATGTGATGGACGTTGTATGTTGTCAAGTGAAGCCAATGCTTATGTAATCCGCAACAGCACTTGAATTGTCACAGCACTGTCCATATTGTTTACTTAATTGGTTACTACCGTGCATGATAATTTTATTATTATTTTTTTCGGTACACTAGATCAACAAATCTGTAGAATGATTTTAAAATATCAATGTGGCTAAGTTTATATTTAAATGAAACAAATGCAGACGTATATATGCTTTGGCAGAAGAACCGTGCTTGTCAGATATACGACTGGGTCATTATACCAATTACGTCGGGTCTATCGTTTGTTTATTAGCCTCGAAGGGCGTACCCTTGAAAGGGTTGCATGCAGGGTTAGGCTTTTCAACGAGCTACAGAGGAAAATAAGAGAGGAAAGGGGGTGGGCTTCGGGAGATATATCATCTGTTTTAACCTAATTCCTAACGTGATGTATGTCCACATATAATTACCAGTTAAATGCCAGTTTGAGTAAATTCTACACCTTTCGAATAAAGCTACACATCATCGATATTGCATTGTTATAATATTATTAGGCAAATTATGTGAGTAGACTGTAATCATGTAATTAAGTGGTATTACGGGATAATTCACTTTATCTAATGTGTACCATTTAGAAATGGCGATTTGTCGGTTCTAGGGTAAGAAAATGTGGAATGGAAGTCTACAAGCCGAACAGTGAAATTTATGTACTGTACATCTAAACATTCATATCCCATCATGAAAGAGAATTCTGCATGTCAGCTTATTCAAGCCCACAATCATTGTATAAATAAATATTCCTATTGGATGTGCTCCCATACTGATTGGTTTAGGAAGGGGCTATACTTCATACATTGATTGGTCAATGGAAGAATTGCATTGATTATCTTTTACAACGAATAAAGCGTTCAACTATACCCATGGAATATCAACTCCAAGGTGGAATATCAACTTGAAGGTGAAGTTGGTCAGCAAGCAAACATGCCTATGAACTTCCCTGGGCATTTTAAACTGATATACACATTTCAGGATATATAAGCTTATACGGGTACTTTGGTGTATATACGCTTATACGCCTTGGAAAACCATTCATGCACCTGACGAAGTGAACACTTTTTGTGCCCTCCTTTTTACAAAATATCGCAATGTAACTTTTTCAACTTCATTTGTACGCCCTTCCTCCCTGTGTAGTTCTTGATCAGCCCAATTCACATACTAGACCTGGTTAGGGAACTTTTACAAAAATGTGTTAAAGTATAACATAAATCCTAATAGTGATCAGTTACATCTTATTACCATTAAAACGCTATACTTTGGGCCATGTTAATGCTAGTGTCTTAGGCCACTTCCCAGTCACACGACCGAATATTATGTGTCAAAAGGTAGAAATCCAATTAAGTTGTCTTTGGTTCATTTTCAGGTTTTTAATGAATATATTAGTTATTATATATATTTCTAGTTAAGATCGATAAATATCAAGTTGTTATACAAGGATGTCACAAACCTTTGTATGAACCATAATTACAGCTTATCGCCTATACTTGTTTGTGTATGTAATTGTCCCCACCTTAAACAAAGCGGGACATAACAAGTATCGGATATAAGTTTTTCACACCTTGCCACAAGACACAGGAAGGGCAGGTAATGAGCCCTTTGAGGGCTCTTCACACCCGTGGTCCGCCTGACACAGATGACATCCCCCTAAAGAGGACTGGGCTGTGTCAGGTTGCAATGCAGAGCCTCGCGCCCACAGAATGGCCATGTGCCCTAATCCTCAGGTTGAACAATACGTCAGGACAATACAGAAACCGGTCACCGCTCAGTAGCTACAACAATACACACACAGCCTCCTAAATGATCGGAGCTGACAGAGGTATATGCGGCGGTTTCCGATCGCCCTCCCTGACCAAATTGCTTTGGCGCGGTATTCTGACCACTACCCCCGTGTCAACGTCTCTCGCCGCTCATGCATGCACGACAAAGTCTCTTGTCTCCCTGTTTCCCTCATCTCACTCGTCTTAACCTCGATTATCCTAATCCAACAACGCTCGACGACATAAACGTGTAGGGTATATGTTTTCTGGCATAGAACTTCAGAAGGTTTGATAAATTAAAAAAGGAAACCAACGGAACATATACAAAAATTACCCGCAATTAATCAACAAAATATTACAAAGTACGCCAGAAATGAAGGATTACATCTTGCCACTATGTTACCAGGATACAGTTCATTCCTTTTTACGTAAGTTTTGTCACAGATAATCAGATTATGACTAAGGTCAGCGTGACTAAGGTCAGCGTGAAGTGGCAGTACTTCCCTAGTGTTTATCTTGCCTCAGATCTTAGTGGCTTTGATCTCTCTGCTATTACAGATCTGAGCATTGAAAAAAAAAACAAAAAAACAAAATGTGGCCCACAAATGACAACAAAGAGAAAAAAATACATATTTTTTTTATATATTATATATTTTATACATTTTTTTTTCATAAATTGTAGATCATCAGTTAGACATGGCCAACACTCAACCTAACAATAAACACAATGTATAGTTTGTTAGCAAATTTGCCACAAAACATACATTTCCACATCTAAGCACGTCTTTCTGGTGATACAAAGTGATAGCAAACTTGTAAACGCGAAGACATTAAACTGCGTATAGACAGGGAATCCGTTAAAGTGAATAAGGCACATCTTTTATTGCCATATGAAAGAGATACAAGCAAATGTAACGGCACAATATGCGCAAATAGTACATAGTTACACGAAAGAAAATACGATTTTGTCATTGGGAAAAGACAGTACAGGCTGCTGTAAACCTATAATATTAAAGTTTCTGAACATGCATCGGGCATAAATAATTTCAGAGATAGATAAAATTTCAGGAAATGTCCAAAATTGGTGAAAAAAAAAATTCGGCCATATTATGTTGAACTAACGCAAACGTAACCCTACTCGTACATTCAGAATTTGGCGAAGCCATGAAAGCGGGCAAAATAAGTGAAACCAAATCAGTGGAACTGTATGGAGTTTGCATCAAATTTAAAGCCATATAATTTCGAAATTACTTTTTTCGTGGGTGTTAAATATTTAAAGGATGGAAAGTATACTCCATATATAAGACAGTAGGAAGTGATACAAAAGCAACTCATCACCTCATGCATGGCGAGACTATTGACAGCATGGTTTGTCACCGTTTACCATATTTGATCGGTGCAGAGGGAGAAGTACGAATGGGCGGAGAGTTTACTAAACGAGGGTCCCGCCCAGGACAGAGTGGGGATAGCAGGAGGGAAGTATCCGGGAACGTGGCTGCCTTTTGTCACTTCCCTGCAGGTGTGCGGGGCTATACCTTCCCATGTCAAAGACAAAACGCGCTGACGGGAGTACAGGAAAACGGCCGATGATTGGTCGACACGCTCTGTCCTACTGTAGACCAGATTTGTCGAACTGACAGAGTAGCCCGCAATAAAACGGTGCCTGCCCATCAACTGATCATTCAGTCTCTAATCGTCTGTCAACTCATTTCCCCCCCCGGCCGTCCGGTGAAGAGTGAGGAACGGGATAACCCTTAAATATCCACCATCCTTCCGGACTACATCCATTGCTTCCTGGTACAGGAAGAGGGCAGAGCAACCGAGAGGTGAGTCAAACTTTTAATACCTTTTAAATATTTATCTGCATACATGTATATCAACTGAGATACAAATCGTTCTACCCCTTGCTGAGTTTCCTTGGGAAACAAATATCATCTTCTTCCAAAAATATTTGTAGAACATTCCAATAATTTAAGAACTTTTTTTCAGTCACGTAGACTGAAAATAGTGTAAGATGTATCGATTATGTAATATAGTTAAGATCTCTTTAATTTGGCCTGCATATTTCTTTTAACTTTATTTTGTATGAAACTTGTATAATAATAATAAAGTTTTCTGGGTGATACAAAGAGAGAAAGGTACGCAACAGTGTGTAACATACCATGTATCGTACTACTAACATCAATATTTAGTTTGAACCATATGGCAGTTCGTGTAAAAACAGCTTTCTGCATGGAACACCGCAGGAGTTCATAAATATCATAAACATGCGCGCTGTACAAACAAAAAATAAGGAAATAATATAAGCTAATCAGCACATCAGCCTACTATGTTCATAGGATCAAAGAGAGTAACATGCAGGATTTACAGATTATTTTGCCTCAGGTATGTCCGGTCAACAACAAACTATATCTTTTTAGCGCGCACGGTTGGTACCACCGGAATTATGTTACTGATTTTTCTTAAAAAAATATGCATATACACATCCAACTGCACATGCCATATACCGACCTGTATATGATGTAGTATATATATTTTATCAACACAGACAAAAAAAAAGTACTTGATAATTAATTGTTTTCCTTAAATTTGATGTTTAAATGAAGCTAATAAATGAAGAACACGGGCGTCACAGGCTAATGTGTACAAGTTATTGCATGTTCCTTATGTTTATATTTTATTTTGTAAATTGGTGTTTTGCTTGTTGCTTGTAAGAACTATGTATAGTGGTACTCTATAGTTCCGTACACTGAGCGTACAATTTGAAGACTACAACTCTGTAGTATATTTGTATTTGCATAGGTTTCCACTGTTGCATTAGCGCTTGTAATTAGCTATCTACCAGCAACGTAAATGAGGTTTATCCGCACTGATGTTTTGTGTTTTAATTATGATTGTACGACCTCCGACCGCTTAGATAAAAATGTGACTCGCGTGGAATTCAACAATTATGCAATAAATAGCAACGACATTCCTACTTTTACAGCGCGCACGTGCAAAGGGCCTCTAGGAACTAATTCCACTCGCTGGACTGGACACGAGGATCATTATTGAGTTTTAAAATGTCAGATCAGCAATTATGTAATCTGCATTGTCTACGTGTACTCTTGTGTTATCATTTGCAACTCGAGATTAACTTTCCAGCCTGGAATCAGTGGATTTCTATGCTCGCAATAAGAGTATCGGAGTCAAAGTGTGAGGATATTGTATCTCCATGTTAATTCGACTTAATACGGTGTACTTCACTGATAGGAATAAAGACTACTTTTTTGCAAAGATTCCCTCAAGGCAAATAATTCGTTGAAGATCAGGACACATACTTTGGGGAATGCTTTAAATGACACATTCTTGTTGGTTTCTATAGTGCCATTCTCAAAACTAAAACACAGTTGTGCAGCTTGGACTTTCTAGCATATAGGTATAAATTTCCACAAACTTCGATCTCGAGCAAACATTTGTTTTGCTAAATTCATTTCCCAGGCACCACGTGTCGACGCGTGGCCAAGGGAATGATGCGAGTCTGATTTCCTTTTGGCTCTTGTACTTTCGAGGTTATCCCGCTAGTTAGGTCGCCACAGTTCACAGTGTTAACATTTATCACCTAGGTTCATACAAAAGGTGGAGGAAGTCTGGTGGTTTAATTGAAATACGATTGTTGGGCAAAAAGAAAGGCCCCGAAAAAAAGAACATATATCATGACATTATTTTGTCTCTTACTCGAAATTCATTGCGTTTTTTTACCAGCCTTTTTCCATTAATCTGTGTCCACTCTTCAAGCTTGTGTATACTGGTCCTTGCTTATTCAGCGATTGTTTGTGTCACATGGCCAGTTGGAACTCTCCTGTGTTTCAGCCTTCTGGCTCAAGATTCTGAGACTCTTTCTGGCAAAGGCCAAAGACATGAGCCTCGTGTCTCGAGCAGTTTTTCTAGTCACTTAATTAGATATAATCAGCGGTCTTAGGCCCCATTATTTCACCACAGCGCGGGGTTTATACATATAACGGCCTGGTAACGACCGCTTCAGTACAGTTGGGCATACGGGTGCCTTCTCTCGTGCCCAATGAACGTCCCAGACACGTGGCTTTATAAACATTCACCGAATTTAAGGCTTTGATTTTCTTCACATATTTTAATATAGACGGCTACTTAAAGAAGCACCATCAGTCCCATTGTGTACTCACACTTATAAGCTTATATACATATATGTAGTATATGATGTCGATGTACGCTATTTTGCGTGAATTTGATTGATAAGGAGTATAGTCAGTCAGGTTAAGTTTTGCTCTTTTCATGCAGTGAACCGTTGGGTTGTCCCTGGAATCAGAATGTCCGGATTAGCAAACAGCTGCCGGCATATAACAGGTAGAGTTATTGTCCCTAGCGATTGTCTGCGTTTTGGACATTTACGGCAACACGTCGCGAAGTTTCACCAAAAAACAAAAAAAAAACAAAAAACGCAAAAACCAACAATCCACAATAAACTAACGCTGTAACCAAGAATTAAAAAGCGCGGCTTTACTTTAATCGATAATGAATTATAAAATGACATCTAGTCGGTATCGATAAAAGACCCGAGAATGCAAATAAGGTATTGTACTTTTGGCTAATAGTGTAGTAATATTGGTCATAAATCTTACCGGTTTCAAAGCTTATATATACACGTATATCCCTAATAAATAATTGACTCTATTTGAATATCACATATATCATGAAGTTTATTGCATATATACAGGCATAGCAGGACGTTGCCCTATCTCGCGTGAAACTTACTGGCTCTCAAAGCTTACTGGCTGTTTGTAATAGTAATGTTATGTGCTAAAAATTCGCAAACGTGACATCGTTTTAGTATAATAGTTGGTCAACATGTACAAGACGTTGTGAAACATTTTATCGTGCATTCAGAACGCAAATGACCATTTATCACGATATGTGGCACGTGCCACGCCAAACATGGTTGCCTTGTCGTCGGATCGTTGACCACTGACCAAACCAGATATAGGCCGATCAGGCTATATCACCTCAGGCCATGTCAATGGTATCTGCTTAAGTCCATTATGGCCCTGACTCTTCCTATTGTAAATTAATCTCTTGAGTGGGCTGTGTCGCGCGCCGCCAAGCATTGTAAACAGACGTCTTCAGACAGTGACCACACGGACGACCAATCATTAAGTCGTTAGTCATTCTCTGCTGGGCTTCAGTGTGGCGGATAAGTGGTCATAACGAATGATGACAATGACAACTGTTTACGATGCACATTTAAGTCTGGGTAAATAAAAGTGAAATACTGCTGCTGTACGTTGCCTTTGCGGTAATAAATTTCCCTGTCTTTTAAGAATATTGACTAGTTAACCATCAATTCAAGGTAGATTGGTGACCGAAATGGGCAATAACGCCATTGGAGGTATCCCCCAACAGAACCGCATATTGCCCAGATAATTCTATGGTGGTCAGTCGTTACCCTTGTTGACTATCATCTGTCTGAACTGTGTTGTCTAATGTCTTGGTGTGTTTCAGAAGCACTATCGTTTTCAGTCACACACGATTAAAGAGTTCAAGTTATTGTTAAACACATTCATTTTCCATCTTATAGTTTATCACCCACAAGGCTTAGGGTGAGTCGACCGAGTTTTAATTGCCTCTTTATGGCGAGGTTCATTTAGTGGAAATTAACAAACAATTAGCATGTACTGCCCGTATAATATTCCGGCAAGCGAGAAATTGGAGTTGGATCTACTATTTCCCGCAGCGCCGATGCTGAACAAAAAACTGCCTTTTCTGAACTGGGCTTCTTTGTTGTCCTCAGCGACTTAGTGTTACGGAAACCGATCATATCAGATAAGGGAACTGTTTAAGATCTGAAACATCTGTTCGCGCAGGCGGTGGCTTGTTTGTTTGGGTTATCGTGATGCTCAAGGAAAAAAAAAAAAACGCCTCGCTTTCCAAAAGTGTGATACGAAAATTATCTCTATATAATGACCAGCACGTATCATCCTGAAAGGTAATGCAGTAACATATAATAACAGAATCCAATATCCAAAATAGGTTGAATCAAGAATATATTATTAACAGGAAAGTAAAAGTTTATACATTGTGCGAAAACGACAAAACTGGCGTTCAAATTAAACAGATAGTGGAAAGTAAGAATCTGGTCAATTATGTGGGTAGAGCTCTACTGACTTTTTTTATTATTATTCGATTGAGAAGGATTTCGTCAAATGAAATCGAACAGAAGATACGCTCCAGTGAATGCAAAACACACGTGCAGCCTTGCTTACTGATGTGGAAAACCTTTGTATGGAATACCATTTGGAACGGAAAGAATTGGCATGCATTCAGTAAAACTTTCTTCCAACAATGCCTCTAATCGAGCAAAACGGCAAAAATGAAAAGGACATCAATTGTGGTGAATGTAAAATATCTGGAATAAATGTTTCCCACGAGTTCGTCATTATTAATAATCAGTAGTCCCAAAAAATGTATCATTAAAGCTATACATACATAAAAGACCTCGGGTCTCGGCAATTGATATACATACATGTACTTGTTAACGTAAAAGCACCAATATAGGCACATCATAATCACCATGCATCGTTTGAGCAATTACATTTTTCTTTATCAAGTTTGATCAAAATGCTAATCCATTTATATGTATTATTAACCTACTGTATTCCTGAAGAAAATCAGATACAGTTTTGTTCTTTTACATTCTTATCTATAGACATGTCCTTTTTTTTCGCAGAAGACTGACATTGAGAGTGCAGCTATGACACTCACGGAATCTTCCCTGCCTGAATTCCGGAGGGCCAAAGTTATGACTTAAACACCTCTTGCCAAACATAACTGGGATATCAACGACACAGTTCTTCCAATGGTATCCATATTTTCTTTCTTTTTACTCTTTTTTCTAAATCACTTTACTTTCATGCCTATCCTTAAATGGTATCT
Organism: Liolophura sinensis; assembly: GCF_032854445.1. Lineage (NCBI taxonomy): Eukaryota > Metazoa > Mollusca > Polyplacophora > Chitonida > Chitonidae > Liolophura > Liolophura sinensis. The sequence continues at coordinate 36,814,644 of NC_088301.1, forward strand.
TCTTTCCAAATAATACCATATTCATTAAAAACTTATTTATTAGTATGACGTAAACAAGTTAAACATTTGCTTGATATTTTGCGGGAATACTTACTGAAAGCTTCTCCTCTCCATAGTTCGACGCTGTATATGTACGTTTTCGAATTTGTTGAACTCGTTGCGTTCTTCAGACACACGATCCTGACGCCTTCAACGATTGGCCAGACGGACATTGTCGTCAGGTATATTCGGAAGACAGTGACGAAAGCCGACGTCACATAAGCGGCTGGGCCATGAGAAACACCAATAATCACAACGTAAACATCCTCAAAAAATCCTGTCTGGGTGTTTTAGTCTGTCAACTACACTGCAGCACTGAATCCGGAAACAAGGTTCACCTACGACCTGCTATCTGCGACAAGGCAGGAGAAAACAGCTAGGTAAGATTTAAGAGAAATGTTTTGTTGGCACCGGAGCTTGAATAATAAACTATTTGTGAAAGAGAAGTATTACTTCTCACGATGCATTTTCTTTTGGAAAGAACTATATATGTATGGGCAATAGCAGACCATGACATAATATTGTGGCTTTCATTTTTTATCTGCTGTACAAAGGTAAAAAAAGGAGAGCCATTGTTTTAACTTTAATACGTCAATGCTTAACCGGTTGACCCGACTGACTCTCTATCCTTTAGTACATATGGCGCTAAGCGAGATCACATTTAACCTGTTGCACCGATTCACTGAAAAGAGTTTCTGACTTGTTTTAATACTTTTAGTAGAAATAAAACTTTGCATAACGCCGTTTACCTATAACATGTGCAAAGCCGTAATTCGCCGCAAAACAGCGCTCCCATCTCGGTGCGCATTTCTATCCGCTACATTTGGCGTCCTCCATCAAATTATATTCAATTGCATGTCGCAATTAGGCTCATCCTGAAATTTTTGTGTTGCATGAAGTTTGACGTGCACAAAAACAACATATGTTCTCAAAGATCTGCCTAACATTGTCTGCTACGATAATTGTTAAATTGGGCATGGAAAGTCCACATTGAGATTGATGGGGATGATTTGATAGCACATTGACCTTTCTCAAAATTCTAACTTGTTGGGACTTTTGGGCACGAGTGAATGTCACTGTATGAATTTCAAGTAGAGATCTCGCACTAATCTGCAGGCATTATCTGTCGGCATTCGCTGTCGCTTGACTGGTGCACGTGCGTGCGAGAGTTAATAAACCGGAGTGATTAATCAAAAAACTGTCCCAAAGAACATCCTTATATTAGACTAATTGCTCATCGTTACTCACGGGAAATCTTTGGTGACATTTGCAACCGGTTTAATTGTCCAATAATACCCATGGCTTCCCTGTTTTTAAATATCTGTCTCTGTATACAAATTACACGTAACTAAAATCACACGCAATTATAGAGTTTATTCAATCTGTGCGACTCTTGAGTATTTATTCACATCCGGGTGGTTTAAGTCACGCTTTGGCTGTTGATATCCACAACTGTTGATATTTTTGGACATGTCCCACTGTAATCGTTTCCATCTAAAACCAGTATATCTCAAAGATACATCTCTATATGTAGCCACGTCTGGTCTGCTGTTTCGATAAGTTTTATATGTATATAGGTTTCTCTTTATTTAAAAGAAATATTAAAGGTTTTCGAATATTTGCACTACTTTACATTAACGTAAATATTAATCGGCTTAAAGTGCTCTCAAAATCGTTTGTAATACTGTATGGTGGTGTCTTTTTCTTTCCTAGGAAAGAACTGCCCAAATCCTAACTGCAGCGGACGTCTTGAATTGATGCCGTGTCGCGGTCACTGTGGTTACCCAGTTACTCACTTCTGGAGACATTGCAACGGGTTGGTCTATTTCCAAGCCAAGGGTGTTCATGATCATCCAAAACCGGAAGTAAAAACGACCGCTGAAGCCAGGCGACACCTCCATAATAGCAACCGTGGCCGATTTTACGCTGTAAGTCTTCAAATTCAAGTCAATTCAAAGTGACTTTCGATATACAGATTACTGTAATGCTATCTTAACAAATTTACAGTTCATATACCATTATTTGTCTATATTGTGGCGGCAGTAGTTTTACTGTCCAGCGAGCAACTTCTTACAGCATTGTTTCATGTTTTTTATTCTTCCAGCAAAATAAACTTCGTCGCCAAAGAAAACGTTCTTCCCGCTGCCTAAGTCCAGTTCAAGACCACCTTCCCAAATCACCAAGGCTGACCCTCTCAGGTAAATAGCCTTTTTCTCCTTTTTCAGTTCTTGAAACCAGGTGAAAAATAGTTCCTCCTTCAAAGGGCTTTATATAGGGTGTAAATATTTTCACTATTTTTATTGTTAAATGTACATGAGATAGATATAACCTGGTGATTTGGACAAAACTGCATATAGGACGTTATGGACAAGATGACATATTTTAAGTAAGTTTTGTCATTGGTATTTTCAGAAAAGGAGTTCCTTTGCTCATGTCCACCATTTGAATGCACCTGTTCTGCTCCCATGACAACGGCTTTTGACCTCACCGCAACAAATCTGGGTCCAGCGTGGACGATACCGACGTCCGGCGGAACGAGGGACGTCAATCAAGTTGCATCACTTCCACAGATTTCTACGGAAGCCGAGTCGACTGGAGCCCATCATGCCAGTTGTATGGGGCAACAGCAACAGCACATGAGTTATTTTTCGACCCCAAATGACCGGGGCCTCAGTGGATTTGTAGATCACATTCCATCTTTCCCTGATCCCCAAGCTTCCGGGGAATATGTTACATTCAGTGGTGCACATGTCTATGGGAATTCCTCAGATTTGTTTCTTCCCCTTGATTCCTTGTCCAGTTTATCATCTGGTATGTCGGCACACAACAACATCACCCGCTGCAGCAATTCCAACACCTTCAACCGCTCTTGGTTCAATCATACGAAAGACCACGGGTCATCAGAGTATGCAGGTCACGGCGCCATTTACAATTCTTCACATCAGTCTAGAGTGTCTGCCTTCAAACAGGAGCCCACTGACGCCGGTCACTTTACTCACTCTGCACCAGACTGCTTGAGCGACATTTTCTCATCTAGTCCTTCCTGTGAGGTGAACAAGTTGCCTAAATCTGAACCTCACTCGGATTTTCAGGACTACGACTCCAATGCCATTTCACGAAGTCTGCCAATGTTCAGTCCTATAAAGGAAGGAAGTCTGCAAGGAGAATACGGCCATTCCACGCCCGTGTACAGCAGTCCAGATTACATGGGCTCTAGACAACCAAGTCCCGCCGGATCCGTCCATTCGTATCGATCGTCCCCTGTCATGAGACAAATGTCAACCACGCCAACAGGCTCCGACCATTCCTCTCCTTCACCCTGCTTCACCGAGTTACAGCCAATTTTCCAGTGCTGGTAACCCACTGGGGAGACCTCCCCAGCTGCAGAGAAAACCGTCAACCAAGTTTCCTGGAAAACCTGACATCGTCCACGAGAACTGTGAATACATGCATTCCCAGTTATCATACTGGCCTGTTCTCAGAGCCACAGGTAATGGATAACAAAAGCAACCCAATTTTATCACTGTACTCGGGCAATTTCGATTCTCCAGCGATGTTTCCAAGCTTATCATATAACATGGCTTCGGAAACAGCGCCTCCTTCCGGGAAATTCAGGCATCAGAAGTGTCTACCTCCGACCATGGTCAATACAATGTTTTTTCTAGCAGCGCCCCCTCGGGAAGCTCAACAGATTGCGTCCCTTTAGCCCAAACCATTCACAACAACAATATTCACTGTATAAATATTACCTTAGCGTAGAGCTGCACAAATTGACTTTTACACACGCATGTATACTAGTATATAGGGTTGCACAAACCGTCCTCAGATAAAAAGTGCCATTATTTTACATGTCAAATGGAATGTTGACGAAATATCATTGTAATTTTTGTTATATATATATATATGTATACTTGTAAATTTACATGCCAATGATGTTTATTGTCTTCCAATTTAAATATTTTAAAGATTTGATTATGCATTTTTGCCTTTATAACTTACATTACAATTTACATGGTGGCATTTTCGGAGACAACTGAAAACAACTTTTTTTAATTTGTAATTCCTATGTTTCGTAATTGATCTCTGTGACGATGAACTTTACAGGTTTACGAAAAGTCGGCATGTGCTTCTAAATAATTCTAACGATATCATCAAACTGGCCGGTGAGCGTGCAAAAGTTTAGTATATCTTGAATGTTTTATCAAATTGTGTGTGTTTCATATCGTGTGTGTCACATTTGTACGCACCGTTGGAAATTAAAATATCATATTTATTGAGTGAAAACGGGCGTTAATGTTTTTCTTCTTACGTTTTACCTTTTCTTAGATATTTCATTTCTGTCATCTGGGTATGAAGTACAAAAATTGCAAAAAAGCAGCCTGAGTTGCAGATAATCGAAATCTAATGCATTAGCTTTCACTTCAGAGATGAATGCGCCAATAACTCACTGCCAATATAGAAATGCATTTACTTTCATAGTAGACACGATATTCTTGCTTGTTAGAATATAACTGTATGAAGTGTTAATGATTTGTAGAACAAAAGTTAATATGGAAGGTTATGGGTTATGGTATATGCACTATGTTCTGAAAGTAACACATTCTTGATGTTAAAACGCAGGGTAATTATCATTAATTTGATCCTGGCCGAGTGATTAAGGCGAATTGTCTTTCAATCGCTGTGTGATATAAAAAAAAACAAAAACAACATACACAGAGTATATGAACACATGGTGCGAGTTCAGTTCTTGAGAGGAATCCTATATAGATTCTCCAGATATCACTTGTTATTGAACGTTGTTGTCAGTATAGCAGTTGACGACGCTGGTGTGGCCGTTTCCACAGTCTATTGTCAGTAGAAGACCACCTCCATCTACCCATGCTATACTAATATCTGGCTTATCTGCACGTTATGCACACATATACGTCAAAAGGTTTTTGGTCAGTGGTGTACCCCCTCCACTCCGGTTTTCTCCAAGTGCGGCGTTAAACAACAATCAAAAAAAAAAATAATAATAATAAAATAATAAACAAACATACAATTCTAGGAAAACATTATTTCATCTAAGTTTGCTCTCGACATACATTCCAATGTGAAATTCATTTTGATTGCCTGTCGAAGAGCTTTAAATGCAATCAGGAAAATAACATACAACAGATCCACAAATATTCTGGCTGAAACTGACTGAAAAAAAAATCTGCAACCTTTTTTGAATTTTTTTTAAATTCAACTCTACTGTACTCGTCAAAGTAAGTAAATACATGCACACATATGTCTACGGTTGTCATTCATGCCATACATAGGGGCAAAGAACGTCATAAAATATTGGTAGGACTACATAGGGACTATGTGGGGTCGGCGAGAGTTGGATTCGAGCCGGCTACCTCACTCCCCATGCAGCGCAACTCCCCATACAGCCCTGGTCATGCTGCTCTGCTTTTCGTTGTCTAACGAATGTGCAAGAGACGGTCCACGTATACAAGATGTACATTTTTTACATGTTCCATATACTATGCCGCAACAATATTCTGATCGGAAACCACCTAGCAAAACCTAAAACAATGCTTGCCAACCCATAATATAACCGGCAAACAATACAGACAATTACAAGAATCTTGAGGTGGATTGTTTTCTAATTGAAAGACACAGACCTTGAACGAGAATAAGTGTGTAGACAAACTCTTGGAGCCTGAAAAAATGACGCGTGCATTTGCCATGTATTTGTACAATGCATAATGTTCAATTGTCTCATATACCATGTACACCTTGCATTCACTGCGTGGCCCTCAAAGCATCTTAGATAGTATATGTTACTTTCCTATATGAACAACATAATCCGAGCCTTACATGTTGGAAAGTACAAAGATGGCAAGATAGAAAGCCTTTGAAGAACAAAATATTAAACAAAGATGTCAAATTAATAATTATGTATACATGGCCTACAGATCAGCGTAAATACAGATAATAAACAGTCGTGAGCGTCGTTGCACAACCGCGTGTAATGAATAGATGATTTTAATAACGTAGTGTGCGATAACAACTACAATCATCGGACGTGTCCAAAAACTAACCGTACATAACTGCATGAGAGCGAGAGAGATATGGCAGACAGCATAAACCAGCGACAAACAGGACACTTCCACCTCTCACTCTTACAATATTTGCTTAATTGATACTTAATTGTCCTAGTAGAGCAATGGCCGGTAATTGTTCAAACACCTGCATGCCCTTAATTGGGCTTTTGTATTCCATGCTATGGCCTATACGGACTGGTTAAAGCTGGGCATGGAAAACAGCGGAGCCACGGTATTATGAGGATACAAAAAACCCACACAAGGGATTCTGTCTTGAAACATGAAGTCAATTCACAGACCAAGGTACAGGTGTGCGCCCATAAGTATACAATGAATATACAGTGAATTCCCAAAATTTAAACATCTGTAACACCAGGCACAAGATCTTGATTTCAGTCATTTTAGTTAATTTAAAGCTGAAACCCATATTGGGATTTACGAATGCAAGATGTAGGACATTTGATTGACAAAGACACTTCAAAGTGTATTGTATATAGGCCTGCTCTGAATATACAAAGATTTATACTGTATATATAGAAGAACTCAAAAATGTGCATGATTGCACAAATGGCCTGTGCAGTTATACATGTCCAGCTTGCACAAACCACTCTACGGCTGTGTTTAGACAATATCATTGTTAATATATTCATCAAACAGGTTTTTAATACTTTTTACACAGAAAATTGACCTACACAGTTGTTTGTTTATGGCAAATTTTTAAAAGGGAATACTTATAAACCTTAAATTATGATTATGATAAAGGCAACTTTCCTTATTTGTTAAGTGGTGAATCGTGTACGGATGTATATATGAATAAATGGGCCCATAACTATATGTTTGTTTTGTGAATAAAATTTAGTGAATATCCTAGTCTTACTGTGTTATCATAAACATCCATATAAGGAAAGAGTTTTATATAATGTGGGGGATATACGAAAAGCGCAACTTCCCACGGGTCTGAACAATTACGTCACCGGAAACGTCTGCGGTCGCGTCGGCGCGAAGATAAATTTCCTTCACGGTTAATTATTTCATTACACTGTAATTAGCCACCAGCCACACGGCTATTAACATTGTTTAAACTTCTCCCGCTGACATTTCACCGTGGACGTGCAAATCGTCTGATAACGCTATTGTTGTTTTTTTTATATTATTATTATTAATTTTGCACGTGCGGCATGTCATTGAACGAAGGCTTTAACGATGGCTCCAATTGCTCCCGTTCTGCATGACAAACTGTATTGGTTTAATTCAAATCTGATTTTCTCTTACTGACAATTTAAACTTACGTTTTCCGTTGCCCCGGGTTTATAGAATCTTCTGGGAGACGGAGTGTAGAAGCTACAGGCTATTGTCAACCCCGTGGTTTAACGCCCGCAAAAAGGGATTCGTATCTCAAAGTTTTTCAAAGTTCACGTCCTTAGAATTTGCACTCACCACAAAACTATTCATTGTTTTACTCAGACTGATCCTGTCGTCAATACCTCTCTTCATTAGAACCTTCACGTGTCTTAGTATAGTGATGCTGATGCTGTAACATATTCGCCTAGCGGACTTTCAGGTAAAATAATTAAGGGAATTAAAACAAAACAGCAGTTTGGTATATCTGAATGTTCACACTGTTGATTCTTCTAAAGTATAGATGGTCTTTATAAAAAAAATGACTTCCAATGAAAATATTCAAGGGCATCTGCATAAAGTAATTCCATGCAGCAAAGAGTTTTATGCCTCTTCTGGCTTGCAATAGTGATGAATAAATCCGTTCAGACATCGGATTCGAACGGTGAAGAAGACAACCATCCATACAGATACATTTCGACGATTTTATCTGCACATTATGTTATATATATATATATATATATATATATATATATATATATATATATATATATATATATATATATATATATATATATATATATATATTCACTATTTTTAATCGACAGTGTCGAAAAGTATATACAAACATGATCTAATTCGTGGGTGTTATATAATGAGTAAAAGTAAAAACGGACTAAATCTGTTTTGACATCTGGAGTTCGCAAATACGAGAAACTGGAGATACGTACGCGTGTGTTTGAACTGGGATCTTAGTTAAAAACATGCAGGTACAGTTCAGTTTACCTGATAATTAAGCCACTTAAAAGCAAAGCTGTTTTGATCAGGGTTACAGGTAAGCCAATGCAGCACAGACCTCATTTTCGGTGTATGGATTGACGTGAGACGGACCATGAATATAATGACGCTTAGGAAGTTAAAGACACCACTGTGGTCGCAATGTGTTTCTGTATATGTTTCCGTCTGGCCACGTGTTTTATTAGCACTTATTGTGTATATGTTTGGCCCTCTGCCCCGCCCAGAGAATGATACCATCTTAAACCTACACAGAAACATTCAGCGCCTTATGTTCACGGTTGCGCAGAAAATATCATATTACTACATAAAAAAGTCAATACAATGTCAGTCCACATGTTTACCTCGTAAATATTTTAACATGGCATTGTCGCAAAAGTGTGTCTTAAACGACAACATATTGCTCCTAGAAGCGAGGCGCGCATTGTCTTATACCAATGCTCATTTGGCCGTAATACGATTTGAATTGGACAGGCGGTCATTGCTGGCGAAGAAGTTGACCGACCCGATGTCTCGGAGGGCCGGGCTCGGCCTGTCGCACCAGCAATCCGGCTCGACATCCACCCTATCTTTGTGAGTGGCTAATGAACCGGAGGGACACCGTTACTCTGAGAAACGGTCGTAAGAAAAGACACCTTCGCTAAAGAAGGTTTCAAGTTTGCACGAAATATGGCGTTCTCTTGCTCGCCACAATGGCAATCTGTCGAAAAGTCTTTCCTGGCAAAGTCGTTAAATATGAACGTCGTCTGTGTGTTTTTCGGATGTGGAAATGTAGTTTATTGTTTTTCTCTTTGTTAAAAAAGACTTGAAGCTACACTTATCGTAGTGAAGAAGAGTGGACCAAGTATATACACTTTCATCTTCCATACAAAGTCACTTGAACCAAGTCAAATGTCTCGAGCAAGGGGTCTGTGAAGGGCTTTCAATATATAACCCCTGAGAATTTAATAACTTTTTCTGGTAGAATTGTCAATCACAAAAAGAAAGAGAGGAGCTGTTTGTGCGAGTGAAGGAGCCTGTAGTGCCCTGAAAGGTCCAGTACGGTAAATCTCTGGCACTGACTGTTCTAACCCCACCCTGTCCACAACACTAACACCACACTCAGGCCCCATTGTCCCTCTACCATTTCCCCTTACTCGCTCCATTTCCTTTGACGATCTTGACAGTAATTAAATACAAGGGTACGATTTTTGAGACGCGATTTCACCCGGTTATTGTTACCGGCCACACTTCTCCGGCCGATTGAACTTCTTCAACTGACCACTGGTCAAGAGGATCTTAAAAAAAGACATCCACTGAAATGCTTGATATCAAATGTGCAACAGAACGGAAAGACACCTAATTACCAGATTAGAGAGTTTTAATTTTCCGTTCTGCTTTTGTTGTAAGCATTTGATTGGCAGGGTAAAACCGTTTTTCTACATGTTGGTATGGTTTATATACGTGTTTCAACACAGCGAGATAAAGAGAATGTACTGGAACTGTTTGGATGAGCGCACTTGAGGTAAATTGGCAGAGTGCAAGTTCACCAAGTCCCAACAGAGCGTGGCAGTAAAACCTAAGGGCTTATTCTTTGAGGAAAACGGCAAAAAACGGGGCCATTGTCAGATGTGTTTCATTCCTGGCACGCGTGGCCAGTGCAGTAAATATGGAGATGGCAAAGTTACAACAGTGATATTGGCTATGTTAAAGAAACCTTACGCCATTTTAGTAATTAATGTTTTAAACAGCATCTATAGGCACTATACAAGATGTTATCATACATCATGGTGTATGGTAACAAGTCAAAAATATCTTGCGTATATGTCTCCATGTATGACTCGTATTTTCCTAACATTCATATAAGCAAACGATCATGGTGTACGCTCTTGTGTGCCAGATATAATTAAGGGAGTATGTGTGGATTTTAACTTAGAACATGCATGAACAAGGGTGACATATAGAAATAATATTATACACGTAAACATGTATCAACAATAATGGTGTAGCAATGAGAAAGAGTTATTATCAGCGGACGTGCCGCATGTATATAGCGAGAAATAGTGTGTGTAAAATATGATATTTACTATATAATCTCTACGATTTGACACATGGGTATAATAGTACGGTAGTAGACATTGTATGACCCTACCGGTAAGCATAAAATTTTATAACGCGGCTGCATTGCAAGTTTTAAGGATTGAGAGCGGCCCAACTTATAAGTATGCAAGGACACGGATAATGAAGTGGCGAACACAATGCCCTGACCTGCATTTATCACGTATTCACGTGAAGTTCTTGACAAATCTGTTACGATGAAAAAAAAAGTGTCGTATATGTAACAAATAGCATAATAATAACTCGGGGGGACATTTATCTTATTTATTTTCCTTGCGCCACGTTTTCCTAGCCATAAAAGCCTGCGTTGATGGCGAAGCTAAATGTTTGTGGTAACTTGTATACCAATGTCTGATAATGTCTGGCTTTGTCGATTGTGATTCGTCGGTGATTAATATATAACCTGCGCCGTGTCCCCGGTACAGGAGATGCCCGGCACCTGCACAGCATTAAAACCAGTTCGACTCCGCGCGTGTCCGCTCCGAGCGACCCGTCAATTTACTGGGCGTTAACACTCCAGCCTCTGACCCGAGTCCGGATCCATGACATCTCGGGACCCGATCGGTATGGCTTACGATCCGAACATTTTGACCGTCAATAAATTATCTCTTTATTGGAAATTTATTGAACCGTCCCGCCTAAACCGTGTGGGTAGTCTACGCCATGAACACGTGTCACGGCCAGTGACGACTACAAGGCGATGAGTCCAGTCTGATACAATGGATTGATGAGCGAACACAAGCAGATCACCGATCATCAGGTCTCTCCCGGACAATTAGCCCCATGCACTAACCGCGTATGGAAATTAATCGGATGTCATTTACAGGGAAATGATAATATCGCAAGTGTGCAAGACCAGTGGCAGGAAAATCTACGCCAGACCATCTTCTGAAGAATCGTGCTCTATGTCCTGTCTGTCCTACTGCATAAGACAGGCGGGTATATTATACTACAGAATTACTCCTGACAAGAAATGTTCATAATATTGATAATAAAAAAACCCTAGCAGAAAAATATATATATTTATACCTATCAAAAATGGAAATATGTAGTCCTAATTTTGGACGATTGAAATTCTTAAGAGGAATTCAAGGGTTCTTGAATACTTGCGATACAATGTGGGAAACAACATAGATTTTGTTTTTTCTTGCGATTACATATCATGATGAAAAAACATCTGTGCTACAAGCAGGATCTAAAGCTATATAAGGTTTGCATTAAGCTCATCACACAACTGACTTGAAGCGCATAATTAACAAACAAACAAGTATCTTTCTAATACTTAGAGGACCCACATCCTGTTCCTCAATTCTCCAATATCTAGGCCTACCACAACGCCCACAGGCAATAATCGATAAAAGTTTGGTTCAACACTAATCATATTAACGACTATTTGCACCGTTACATTCAAAACAACGTCTGTAACTGACCTCACTTGAGAAGATCTTCGTGCTAGCGATAATTTCAGCTAAATACGCTTGCAGGTGGGCGAAATGGCCCGTGTGTAGACCATGCCATGGCCAGCAGAAGTAATGACGGTGAAGTTATAAAGGGTTTCCCATAGAATTTAATTAGATAATTGGTCAACTATTTTCTGCTTAAAGCCTTTAAGCAATTAAGAGTTCTCGATCAATGCTATCTTACAACACGGTCAAATATGTTCCCTTGTGATATCATCCTTCTTTTCTCATCGTTTTTCTCTTTTAACACTTTTATGCTTGAGTTTTTGCCAAATTGTTGTGCTTACAACTACATATAACTTCTTTTGAAGTACATATGTAACTTTTTGGAATTGGCTTTGCAATTTTTGACCCAAGTCATTCATTTTGGTTGACGGCTGGTATACGAATGTCTATTTCTATGCATCCATTACATACATATATATGTACATGAGAGAGACAGAGCGAGAGAGAGAATAAAACATCAAGCAAAATTACGATGCATTTTAGTTCAACAAAGTAGTTGGAATGCATCGCTTGCATGCTTATCCCTTTTTAAAGAACGAAAAGGCTTTTCAGCTTTTCATTTGTTCCTGACTATATACACTACCTGCCTTTATTCAATGTATTTTAAGTACATGCTATAATAAAATGTTTTGTTCTTCGTGAATTTTAATTTGCTGCACATAAATGCACACAATAAGAAATTGTTGCGAGCAGAAAGCCTTTCGTGCGACTTCCAAAACACGTGGGCTCGAAAATGTGCGTGAAGAACATTAAAGCAGAAAGCTATTTTTTTTATATTTTGAGATTATATTAATCTGCATGGTGACGAAATGCTAATAAGTTAACGCTGCATTCAGTCATGAACAGCGTCAGCTGAGTATAAATGTGTTACCACGCTACCCACTATAGGTCATGGAGGCCATTTTTAGGTAATGACTGTGTTGGTATATATTGACATATGTCTATAAGCTATATATATGTGTGTGTGAAAGCATAAGTTTTTGTTCCAAATAATAGTTTTCAGCAAATCATAATTTTAATGCAATAATGTTAACCTACCGTTCAAGCGAAATCGTTAACCCTGGCTATGCCCAATTTTCTCCCACCATAATGCTGGCCTCCGTTGTATAAGTGAAACATTTACGGCGAAAACAGCAATCAAATAAATAGATAAGCATGGGCATAGCTAAAGTCGTAAGAAACACAGTATGTATAACAATAGGCGATGCAAGGTGAACAAACATACTATTTTTTTTTTTAGGTTTTTATACGCCTATGTTAGAACTGCAGTTATCCGTTTTTTTTTTTTTTGTTTTTTTTTTTTTATTTTTTAATTTTTTATATAATCTCGAAAAATTGAGGTTCGGAAGTTCTCTTTACTGGAAGGGGAGTTCGCACGCATGGTAGCATGATACCCTGCTACGAGGATGTCTACACGTGAACACAATCTTCGATTAAAAAACGACCGATCGTGATTTTATATTCCTGCCAGCACTCCAGAAATTTAATTGCCTCTGCGTTTTCTTAGATTTTTTAAAATTTACGGTTATACCCCACGTCGAATCATTTTTCGGTCTGTTGCGTGCTTTGAAAAGAAATCACAATAAACAACAACGCTAAGACTCTCCTTTGGGTGGATTACGTCACGAAGTTGTTCAAACGCAAAGAGCTCATTAAGCCTTCATTCCTCATCCAGAGAACTTGATTCGTTACGCACAGTTGGGAGGACACGGGTCTTAGGCTGCTTTACACTAAGCGCTAGGTATTTTTTAATATAAATCTAGTCTTAATAAACGAAGTAGCCTACTCCGCCCCTTGGCTAACATTCAACTTCTACATAAGAGAATCAGATGTAAAGTGAAGTATCGAAAGACGCTTCAGTGGCAAACAAATAACACGATAAATAGAATTTTTCGAGCTTTAAATTATTAACACCTTATACTTTAATTTTATCCGATATGTGGATAAGGTTCTTGCCTTCCCGCTGTTAACATGGGACAGATGCTCTGAACTAATGCTGATTACCATGATCACGCACAGTCTCGAGAAACGCGAGAACAACATTAATTGACGTTAGGTGAAAAAAAGGTAAAAAAAAAAAAGGTAAAAAAATACCAAAAAAAAAAAAAAAATAAAAATACAAAGAAAACAAAGAACACCAAAATACTACGCTATATAACGAATACAATACAGCCACACACGTGGGCAATACCTGCGATTTCCTGAAATCTAAATTTAGGGGGACTATTTGCAAAAAGATAACGAAAACGTACAGTATTTTACAGACCATATGTTTGCAATTCGTGGATGTTACATCTTGTATGGTAATTTGTTCTTTGTTTCATATACGTGTTGAAGGATGTATTTAGGTGGACAAGAATTAGTCCGTGAACAACATCCAGGTTGAATACGAATATAAGTGTCTCAATCACGCTTTGATTGTTGATCAAAGCACCATACTGAAACTATAAGCATAATTGCGCAGCGGAATTAGATATAAGTGTGACACGCCAGAGATCTTGTAGGATTTAGGAAACTTAGTGTGAAGGGAATTGATGGCGTATCCTTAACACACAATTTTTTTTTTAATCACTAACTTGTAACGTGGATTGACATAATTACATTTTATAGATTATTCGATAAATGATGTACAAGGCGAGATGTGCATACGTTTCGTGTGTTATTATGAAAACAGGACAATTTACAATTTCAAAATTGAAATGTCTTTTCTTTTGCCTTATAAGAGACCTTGGTCATCATAGTACACCTTTTGGTTCAAATATGCACCTTCAGGACTATCTTGTAATCTCCTTCAAAACAAAGATGGATAGAATTCTTCACCACCTCGGCCATGTGGGAATCGTTTATTGCTAAAACATCATAAATATAGCGCCTGCTATATGAAAAGGGTTGAGCTTGGCATCGTTTTTATAGTACCGGCAGCGTTTATTAACCGTGATGACAACACGTCATTTTAAGTAACTTCTCTTTACATGATAAATATAATATAACATTGCAAAACCATAACACCATAAAAACCATACAGCGACGACTGTGATATATGTGGCAAATGGTCACAAGTAATGGGTGAAATACGGCCTCCTGTCAACTTTCCTCAGTTGGGGTTTTATTCTGACTATTCGTGTTAACCCTTAACAACTAAGAAGTTAATCGCCCTTTAACCCCATTTAGACGTCACTTGTCTTAAATTACTCAAAATGCTGTATTGTCGTCACACTTAAAGTACTGGTACGGTACAAACATTAAAACAATGCAAACGGGCCAGGCATAAGCGGGGATGCTTAGTCAACGAGTAGAATTCCAGTTTATGGAAAAATATAATATAAAAGACTACAGCATAGAGAGTGAAACCAGAGCAGCGACGACAGTGCGATAGTTGGGAAATGGTAACACGGTGACACCTCCGTCCTAATTTCAGGCTTCATATACTTTCTGAGAGTCCTTTGTATCTGACTGATGCAGTCTTTGTACGTTACTGTAATTAAATGTAATGGCAACGCAGCAGTTATGTAATTCTACACCAGACATTTCTACATCGTCTAATAAATTGTTATTAACATCACAGCTTTGTTCCTTTCTCTAAATTTGCTTAAGCCTAGGAGCCAGGGTATGTGTAAGTTGCTACCATTTAAGTATTTGTACGAGCAGTTAGAATGAAACCCTATAACTGCATTAATTGACAAGATCCCGGATTTCACCGGTTACGTGACATCGTTTGCCAACGATTAATTACACTGTCATCGCCCGTCTGGTTTTACTTTCCATGCTATAATCTTTATTATTATAAATAGTAGAACAAAAGAAAGCGTTGTGGTCCTTTTTGATGCTTTCACAGGTCAGGTGGGAATAATCTATGCTGGAGCTAGGGATCGCAAAAGTTTACAGATACAGATTACACATCCAGTCCCTGGATGCAGCATGTGGACAAGATACAGAACAGGAGGTAGAGTATGGGCAAATTATGGCCCAGGATGAGTAAGATCCGGTCCAGGTTGTAAAGTATGGGTAAGGTACGGCACGGTTTGTGCAGCAATGAAAAATAAAAAAAAAAAAATGCTTAGCGAGTAAAGCTAGAGCAATGGCGACAGTGACATAGTTGTCCAAATGGTCACACGTATTGCCGGTGAAATCCAAGAAGGTGCAGCATACAGAGCATGGACAAGGTAAGGTGCAGGGTGCAGAGTATGGACAAGGTAAGCTGCATGATACAGGGCATGGACAAGGTCAGGTGCAGGTGCAAAGCATGGACAAGGTAAGGTGCAGGGCGCAGAGTTTGGACAAGATAAAGTGCAGGGTGCAGAGTATGGACAAGATAAAGTGCAGGGTACAGAGCATGGACATGGTAAGGTGCGGGGTGCAGAGTTTAGACAAGATAAGGTGCAGGACGCAGAGTTTGGACAAGATAAGGTGCAGGCGCAGAGTATGGACAAGGTAAGGTGCAGGGTGCAGAGTTGGGACAAGATAAGGTGCAGGGTGCAGAGTATAGCCAAGATAAGGTACAGGTTGCAGAGTATGGACAAGATAAGGTGTAGGGTACAGAGCATGGACAAGGTAAGGCGCAGGGTACAGAGCATGGACAAGGTAAGGTGCAGGGTGCAGAGTTAAGACAAGATAAGGTGGAGGGTGCAGAGTTTGGACAAGATAAGGTGCAGGGTGCAGAGTATGGACAAGATAAGGCGCAGGTTGCAGAGTATGGACAATGTAAGGTGCAGGGTGCAGAGTTTGGACAAGATAAGGTGCAGGGTGCAGAGTATAGACAAGATAAGGTACAGGTTGCAGAGATATGGACAAGATAGGTGTTGGGTACAGAGCATGGACAAGGTAAGGTGCAGGGTACAGGGCATGGACAAGGTAAGGTGCAGGGTGCAGAGTTTAGACAAGATAAGGTGGAGGGTGCAGAATTTGGACAAGATAAGGTGCAGTTGCAGAGTATGGGACAAGATAAGGTGCAGTGTGCAGAGTATAGACAAAATAAGGTGCAGGGTGCAGAGTATAGACAAGATAAGGCGCAGGGTGCAGAGTATGGACAAGATAAGGTGCAGGATACAGAGCATGGACTAGGTAAGGCGCAGGATGCAGAGTAAGGACAAGATAAGGTGCAGTGTGCAGAGTATAGACAAAATAAGGTGCAGTGTGCAGAGTATAGACAAAATAAGGTGCAGTGTGCAGAGTATAGACAAGATAAGGTGTAGGATACAGAGCATGGACTAGGTAAGGTGCAGAGTAGGGACAAGACAAGTCACAGGGTGCAGAGTATGAACCAAGGTAAGGTGCAAGGTGCAGAGTATAGACAAAATAAGGTGCAGTGTGCAGGACTATACACAAGATAAGGTGCAGGATACAGAGCATGGACTAGGTAAGGTGCAAGGTGCAGAGTAGGGACAAGACAAGTCCGCAGGGTGCAGAGTATGAACAAGGTAAGGTGCAGGGTGCAGAGTATGGACAAGGTAAGGTGCAGGGTGCAGAGTATGAACAAGGTAAGGTGCAGGGTGCAGAGTATGGACCAGATAAGGCGCAGGGTGCAGAGTATGGACAAGGTAAGTGCAGAGTTTGGACAAGATAGGGCAAGGTAATATGAGACTTACGATGCAATAAGGATCGTGATGCAAGAGTAATGGGTAAGAAAGAAATATGCGACAGACAACCTGAGGAATAACTCTGGCAGTAATGACAATGTAAACGAGCACAGTGCCTAGCTATAAGCAGTAGTGTGCAGGTGGATGGACGTCTAGAACTAGCCAGGCATGGTTGGCTGATGGGACAGATATAGGAGCTACATGTAGGCAAGCCAGTAACTGAGCGGGCGCAAGTGGAAAACTGAAGAAAAAAAGACAAACCAAAGGACAAAATCATTTGCTGAGATGAGATGATTTAATTAACATATATATATATGTAAAAAAATTTTTCATCCATGAAATAAACACCATATTCCAGATCTATTCAACCCATTAGAAACCAAAACTCTTAGAACCATGACAGAAGTTCTAAATCTTGCTAAGTATCTGACATACAGCCACCTAAGTAGTATAAACCCTCAATACACACAACAGTATATGGTTTACCAGAAACCAGTGCCCTTCAGCCCATTCTCTGCTGCCTCACTGTATAGACAACCAGGGAAATCAAACTGGCCTTGTTGCCACTACATGATCCAGGAGTTGGCAACAATGGATACTGAGCAAAGTTTTAACTACCACATTTCACCTAAAATTTGTTATATTACATTGCACTTTCAGAAGCACATGTAGGTCTTAATATGACACTTTCAATGCCAACACATTAGTTTTTTTGGAAAAGAAATTCACCAAACTTCACAAGAAAACCTCTAAGTAGCCTGTAAGGTGGATGAATCAATCTGAATCAAGCAAAAGTGACACTTGAAAAATGCCAAACTTCAGATGAATACAGCAATTCACAATCCAGAAAACTTACATTTTTGGTATGTTCCGAATCGCTATCAGAAACCACTACATGCTACATTCTCCCTATTCTTATCTTGATAGCATTCAGCTTGGGAGTACGTTTGCTGCTCAGGTTTTACTCTCCAAGGTGTAGTCCTTTATAATATTTACATGTCTTCCCCCTAATAATAATAGTAATAATGGAAAGACAGGAAGCAATACCCAGTTTTACGCCAACCTTTATTATATCACCTTTGTTTTATTACAGAGACATTAAGTTGCATGTCATTATGTACACATAGAGTGCTTGTAATTTGTTTATTAGATGAATAATTTACTGTAATAGCAATACTCGACACAGCAATGACATTGGCACATACAAGTCTGAAACGCCCAATCTCTGATAACTACCCAAATTCATGTCGCATAACAAATTATCACCAGTAGAGAAAATATATTACATTATGTGAATGTCAGTGAGCAGCACACATCTGTGAAAATGGACAAATAATGACCATAAAAGTATTGTAAAGAATGCACTAATTAGCAACAGAATAAGTGGTTAATTTGTATAAGACAACCTGAATGTTCTATTCACACAGCAACATACATTTGAAGTTCAAAGACTGATTTAAGAAATCAGTGGAAAAGGACTAGTATACTTACAATACTGCTTTAAAGACAGGAAATTTGTTTACTTCTTTCACTTAATCGAAACATTAAGCTATACTAAAAATATGTAACTTACACAAATGGCCACCAGCATTATGGTGGGAGGGAAAACAGGAAATAAAGCCTCTCAGGCAGCAGATCAAACCTTGACAAACTGAAAAGTCAAACTGAATCTAAAACAGCATAGTTGATTGTAAATCCCGTTTAAACTGGCTAGCGATCAAGAAGTTGTGAGACACACATACGAATGAAAGGTTACAGTAGTTCAAACTAAATAAAATCTTTCTTTAGCATTTTGAATTCAAACACAGAAAAAATCATTCCAGTGACAGAGTGACAGTCACCACTTTTCCCACATCATGTTAGAATCAAAGGCAAACAATAATTTAGCTAGCTGAACAGCTGGATTACTAAAGCTGACAACTATGTATTCTGAGGTCCAATGAGAAGCCAAATGAACTAGGATCCATAATGAAGAGAATAAAATTTTTAGACAGCAATGCAAAGGGCAGCACCGATAATTAGCAATTCTGAGTGCCCACAATAGTTTGAATGCAAGGCATAAAATGATGTCATGTGCTGAAATAAACAACATTCTATAAAAACGACCTTTATAATAACATATTAAAAACTATTTCTTGCATACATCACAGATATTTTACAGTTATACATTATCCTCCTTGTTATCGTCACATTAAACAACCCCCTCGCTAAAATGTACATCTTTGTGTATTATTGATATTTATTTAAACGTGCATTACAATGCTTGAATGCCCAATGCATTCTATTCTATATTGCAACACATTGTTGACTGTTGTAATATACACAAAGCTGATTCCGATACCTATATTAGAAACCCAGGTGAAAAAGGAATCGTAAACCTATAAGTCAACAATTTAAATAAAAAAAACATGCCCAGAATACCTTAAGAGCACCCGTTGAAGTATGTACATATTTACAGCTTGCCCTGTTTTAAAGGTAAAATAATGTCACAGGAAACAGTCATTCCTATCTACTATACATCATTTTATATTTAGAATGCAAACAATTAAGTCCCATTATTATAATAAAGTGGTTGAAAAATCATTCTGATAATGTACTCCTTCCAATACAGAAAAGCTTAATGGTTGGTATTTTTTGACTTCATGACATAATGATGTACATATGCTGTGCACCTTATAAAAACATCAATGCCTAGGGGTAAAATATCATTCCAATCATTCCAACAGCCTCTGGAAGATGAAGTCATTGGATAACAACATTTAGCAATTAACTATTTATTGACTAAGATATACTCTGTCCCACAGCTTCATGGCACCTCATACTACAATATTGATACGACTAGTTAAATGTATGTAAACTTTAAAAGTTATTCAGTTGTAACTACTAGCGTGTGGTTATACTTTAACATTTATTATTAAAGCAAACTGGGATGATTTAAATATCAAATGGACAAGGATATGAAGAAAAAGTGGATAACACATATAGGTATATGCAAGACATCACAGATATTCAAATTGGGGAGTGAAACTTTACACCGGGCTAAAAAGCAAGAACCAAACAGCAAACGAAAGGGAAAATATCTACTTCACAAGGTTTAACGAAAAAAAATGATATTTTTTAGATTTCACACACACTATGTTACTTTTTATACAGTGTACACAATACATTTGTATGTAAAAGCATCTGGCAAATTCTATTAATACCTGTAAACACATATGATTAAAATAGAGATATTCACTGCATGTTAATATATTTATTCCAAATTCAAAAGACAGTCTGATTATCACAATATCCCACGACAAGAACATCCGTTAGAAAATGAACATTTTTGAACTGCCACCCTGATAGCAAATCCACGTACAAAGATACAATTCAGAATTAGGCTGCTGACAACCGAATAACTTATCCTATTACCACTGTATTGCTGATCATGCTTGTTACAAATATATTAAACATACTGAAGCACAGGAGTACAGTAACCTATACAAAAGGCCACACTGTGTTTAACTACTGGTAACATGTCTTCTGGTATTTAAAAGCACTGACTGGATAAAGGAGACCTTATTCACACACACATGTACATACATTACAATCACACATCTACAATACCTTATCAGAGTGAGTACGAATACAAGCTCAGATGAAAGTATGACATAAAAATCTACGCTTTCATTTGTTTACAATATGGTAAGTGTGAAAGGTTTCGAAAGGAATTGAAATATGATAGTCTGCAGATTCTAGAAAAGGACATGTTGACATTATAACGCATTATCGATCTGATATGTGACATGTAAAGCACAAAGGATTACTATAGCCCAATTTACATATAAACTCTTATGAGTATTACCATACCATGATTTTTTCTCATTTTTTTGGGGGGGGGGGGCATTTCAATATAATTCATATCATTCACTATTTGTAGAACACCAGAATGCTTGATTACTGTATCTCCAAATTTCCATTAATTTTTGTAATTGTACAAAAAGTACTAATAATAATGTTTTGCAAATTTCAACGGCTTTTTGCACACTGTATTACATATATTAAAAATGACCCTGCTTAAACATACACTGTCTTAAGCATGTATATATGTGTAGGCACAGACTCTGAAGATGATGGATATGATGAACACTCAGCCATTTCACAAGGCTTTCTATTCTTACACATGGAATCAAGAGCTCTTTTTTGACGATACAGAAATATGTCAGGAGCCACAGGGAAAAAAGTCATAATAACTACATGTTAAACAAGGTAGTCATTCTTTCAATAGATCATGAACAAACCCGACACATTTTATACAAGCTTGCTGTTTAGTTTTAGGCACCCAAACAAATTTTTTAGGCACCCCCAAAATCAAACATGCATATAATTATTAAACCATAATTTGTCATAACAACCTGTTGCTTTTATTTCATTGCATGACAATATATCTGTTCACAATACATCTGAACATCATAATATGGCAGGATTGCAAGCCAACATCTTTCACAATGTTCGTCATCTCTTAAAAAGGGAAAAAACAACTGTCTTCCAGGGTACAATAGCAGGCTGTGGTCGTACCTATTAATCAGCAAGGACTGGTTATTGTTTTCACCTGATTGAGTGTAGGTATGGAAAGAAAAACAGCACTATCGCATCTTATAGTTTTACCCAGGCTAGAAGGCTTGTCCAAGGTGATGGGGATAGAGTGAGTAGATTACCTCCCTTGTGGCTTACATCCATACATTAAGCGGTTATGTCCTCTGTCAGTGTCAGCATTTCTGTACACTCAAGGGTTAGTGTCAGCAGTGGCTCCAGGCTGGGGCGGCTTACGGACTGGCTCCCTGGTCCACGGCTTGGCCTTTACACGATAAAACTTTGTTCCCACAGGAACCCGGAATCTGTTTTGAGGCTGAAATCATAAAATAGATGGACAATTGGTTTCTGTCAGTCATAAACATCCAGAATTATTTCTGCTTACCCTAATTCCTCAACCTTTTTGCGTATGAAAGAGCAATTTTCATTGGAATTTATCCACGTTTTTAATCTGATTTTTTAGAAAACTACATTAGTTGGATTGACCAGTTTCAGGACTTCACAAAAAGAAAAATTTTATCATTCAACACCGATTAATGCCTCCAGAATATATGAATAAACACCTTGCAAACATGCAAAAAGGTTGTTGAAGAATTACAGTAATGTTTTTTTTCTCAGGCAACAAAAAAAGGCACATTGACCAATGGGTGAGAGAATACATGTAACTGTGAAAATGATGTCATAAATCACTAGCTCAAATGAAATTTTCAGTGTCTTGGAATACAGTGAAATCCTTGAAGAGTAAGAAATCCATCACAAGCACTTTGGCATACCTCTGTATACCCAGACACCAGTATCAGAGACAGGAGCAAGAAGAACACCAATGGAATATTAGTTCATTTACGTCCAGATTTATAAGAATTATTTCGCAGATGGAATCAGTGAGCAGTGTTTTTTTTTTCTTGCACTTTCTGCTACTATGCAGGTCAAATTGAAAAAAAAACCCCAAAAAACATTTTGTACCAAGTTGTCACACTTATAGTAATGGTGACGTGAATATTCTTACTTTCTTTGCCTGACAATACTCCTTTTCCACAATCTGAGCCAACACCCAGGATTTACGAGCTTCCCCAGGGTCTGAAGAGTAAAAATAAATACACTTTCTGATACAATGAATGATTTTTTTCGTGTCTTTGCACATGTACATCTACATCACAAATGACCTATGACAAGTATACTTTTGACAAGGATTAGAACAAAGAAACTTGATTACCAGGCTATAATGAATTGATGTATCATTTTGTTTTACTTAAGCTTAAAATAATTATAGGGAATTCACTTTATGAAAATTTATCAACATCCAATTCCTTATAATAACAAAAATTGAAACGTGGCTTTAATAATAAACAAATGCAATATTGGTAGTGTTTTCTACTCTGATTCAAGTAATCTTACTAAAGTCAAAATCAAGATACATGTACACTGATTTCATCTTTATTAGCTTGTGTTTTCAATATGAAACTGGCCCCCGAACCCTGAACAATTCCACTTACTTGTCTTGAGCCCCAGAGGCTGGAGGCAGTCAGAGTGGAGAAAATGAAGGGTTGTTCCAATAGTAAACACAACATACTGGTCATGCCTCTCATCCAGGCAAAGCAGTACTATATCTCCTATAGAGCAGCTAAAAAGACAGAACAATTACAAAATCTGACCTTAAAACATGGGACATTGGTAATATTCTTGAAATCAGTCTGCATGTTGACTTTCACATAGCTGCAGTGTAATTTCATTGTGAAGGTTGCATACTGCTGGAGCCATTGTTCAACAATCACGCTTTTTATTTCAATTTTTCTTAACTTTAAACTGTTATACCCAGAAAGGTTATAAACAGAGTATAAATGTTAAAACTTATTGCAGAAAATCCCACACACTTATAGAGCAACCTGTTTACCTGGTTATTGACACTTTATCCTGTGTTAAAGTTCTAGTGCTTGCAGTCATGGACAGTTCCATCTAGAAATCAACAAAACATACATTTACCATTTCACACTTACAATTAGATCTATCTACCCTGAACATCTGGCTGAAAAGCACATTTTTTTGAGGCATAAAACATTACTTTTGGTGCTAAAACTGACACTTTTCTAGTAGGATACCATCTTACCTTCCATATAAACCTGAAAACACCTTCCTAATATCAATAGTAATCTCAGAATCAGGCAGAAGTCATGGATGAAATTTTAGGTCTAGTACAGACCTCTAATAAATATATGTATCTGGCCCTTTGGGAGTACAGACTAAAGCATCGGCGGACAAACCCCCCGGTGGACATAAGCCCCACAATCAGTATTAAGAGTGTATATAGTAAAAGATGTAAGTTGTTTGCTTGTTTAAGAAAACTTGAAACATTCTCCCTGAAGTGACTTTCCATATTCCAATACATGTTTGCAATCAATAGAACCCCTTCTTACTCGTTCAATCTCCATGTATTTTAACCATATTTGATGACATCAGAAAGAGCAATATATCTTTCAGCACTATACAGAATGCTCGACCTTGATTCCAGGCTTATCTGAAAACTAAAAAACTCTACAAGTATTGCAGCTTGTGTTAGACTCTTTTCTCCTATTCTAAGAACACAAATCAAATCTATATACATGTCAATTGTTCCTATCCCAGAAATATAATTTACATGCTATTAGAACACCTCTAAAGAAAATGGTTGATTCAAAATACTTGCAGCAGTGATGGTCTTTAACCTCAGAAAACCCGTTTTGATCTTTCAGAATCTATTTTCTCATAAACTTGCAGTCAACATTCATTTTTCCCGAATTCAGAGAATAAGATAAAATGATTCTGTGAATCATAGTCAGCTATAACCTGTATGTCATGCTGAAATAGACCAGCCCAACAAACGAGTATGGTGGTAGAATAAACTTATATTTGCTCGGCGAAAATTATTCAATAATATCAGAGACAGAGCTTGTTTTGAAAGCGTACCTATACAACGCTTATGATGGGAAAGCTTCATGTTTGTTAGACTGTCAGATATGTTTACGGCTCTGTTGCAATTCTTCCCATTAACCTGAAGAAATTCTAACCACTTATGCCCTTATGTACAATATAATGATTACTATAGGTTAAAAGACAAACATGTCAAATAATCAAACTTACTTTAAATGTCATCCAGAAGACAGAGAACAAATTATACCAGGCTTGCCACAGATATTCCAAAACAAAAATTCATGACTATTCAGGACCAAATCAGACCACACTTCATGACTTGCTGTATTCTCAACCACTAAAGCACTTTTTGCGGTGGAATGTGGAATGCATACAATCATTATGAAAATGATGCTAAAAATGATTTGTTTGTGTCATTAAAGATACAAGCTCCATAAAGCTGTTTAAATTATTTTTGTACACAACATAGTTCTCTCAGAATGTTTCAAAATATTGGTCGCAGAAGTGGTTGAAAAGGTTGAAGAATTAGGCTACCCCTACAAAATGATAAAGCCTGAAAATCTGTTTCGCAAAGCAATTATTGGCACAGCCTCCACATCTCCTCATTTGGCTGTCCTATCCACCCACAAACTGTACATGCATTATGGATTTATCATCCTTTCAATAAGGCAATACTTACTAACTAACATATTTTTTTTTATATTATCATAAATAAACAAACTAAAAAACAGATAGGAGTTTTGAGACTTAAAAAAATACCCTTAACCAAACACATAATTGACCATAAAGGGTACACTATGAATGACAATTCTGATTCCCTCAGGATATTTTGTTACCCTTTGAAGTATACACCGCCCCTCAACCCCTGAAGGTCTTCCAGCTGTTGCACACAGCAACAGCAGATGTCTGAACTTTTCCTGAATTCATCACAATTCATGCAGTGTGAGAAACATCTACCAATTTTCATTACTATCTTGGTGGATTAAAAACTATTTTGAAGTTAACACGCAGTTCAACGCTGATGGCGTTTACTTTGGTGTAACACATTTACTTACCACTTTTTGATTTAACTTTGTTATCTCTTCTTCTTTTGATCTCAAAATCTGACAGATGGATAGAAACAAATATGTAATTAATACAATGCCAAAATTAATATATTTTTACCATTGAGACTATATTAGGATTCAAATAAAAACATTCATGCCAACAAATTTTACCCAGCTAGCCCTTAACCAGAGGAGTTAGAAATAGTCATCTCATACACACTCATGTTCATGTTTGTACATGAACATGACTTTTACATTAAAGAGAGCTATTTTTTGACACTAAAAGGTTTATTTCTTGAAGCCATTATCTGACTGTTCATGTCCTAAACCCTACCCCTTCCAATTCCAAATATCTGCTGCTCTTCAGCATGGGGTCTTCCCCTGGCATTCCACTACTGAAAATAAAAATCGAGGTTACATCTTTAATTGCTGTTTTACACAATACCCATAATGAAATCACATGAATACCTCACCTAATCAAGTAATAACAACATAACCATCCACTTAAGTCTTAGGGAACTCCAAACAAGTGATTTCATTCAATTTAAAAATTGCCTCTTTCAATGTCCTAAAGATTTTGGGAAGTCAAAGTAAGCAACACTTTTCTCATGTTTAACATCAACCGGGTTTATTTTGCCTAGCAGTTTTGATGTAGATCTGAACACTGATATCAAGTGAATGGTAATGCTGTTTGGAACTACAAAACAGCAAATATGTTGTGCAGATGTTGTTATCCATGTCACGTTTCAAAAACTCCAAAGAAGGAATTAACAGTAATGAAGTCTTTCCAGAGGTCTTTCTACATACTTTATACATAATTTAGCCTGCTTTTAACAAACCTATGTCTTTATAGGCAAAGACTGATGCTTCAATCAAGTGAACTAGATTGTATAAATCTATACTAGACCATTAATACTGTATATATTTAAATATTAACACACAGCAAATATTTCACAGCAGAACAAAAGTATCTCATTTAAAGTAACTTACACTTCAGATGTTGTTGAGATCATAGAGACTGATGACATTGTATGAATCTGTTGTCTGAATATCTCAAGCTGTTGTCTTGACATAGCTAATTCATCCTCCAGTTGATGGTGTTTATTTCTGAAATGGCACCAATGCTTATATTGTACTCACGTGTGTAGTAACATTAACCTGAACACCTGAACCACTTTATCAACACTTGAACAACTACTTTTTTTAAAGTTTTTAAGTCACATGCTTAAAATCCCACCCTATTTAACACACATACAACCTCTCATACCCCAAAACCTACCCTTCTCTCGCTGTAGAATGTAAACAAAATCGTACAAATGAAATGCCTCAGTACTGTTGTTTAAAAACAAAGAAACAGAAAAACCGGGAAAACATATTTATGTATTCATGTAAAAAATGTATTATACATGCAAGTATTCACATTAGGGGTATGATAAGAATCCAGTTATCCTTAGAACAGCTTTAAAGCATTAATCACACTTAAGGTACAGAATATCTGGGAATCTATCTATTTATTTATTTGATTAATGTTTTATGCTGTACTCAAGAATACTTCACTAAATCAACGACAGCCAGTAATATAGCGGGAGGAAACTTGGCAGAGCCCGTAGGAAACCCACGACCATCCGCATGTTGTTGGCAGACTTTCTCTGGGAATTTAAACATTATATACTTATTTATATACATGTGCCACTAGCTTTTCACTTTCTCTTACAGCTCATAAACTGGATTCAATGTAGCTTACCCATTTCTAAACGTTAAGGACTGAGGGAATTTCTGTGTATGATGTGATCAATTACTACACATAAAGGGTACTTTCATATAAGGTCAATCACGTTTACACAGTAACTTACTATTAAATCAGTTTAGTCTGCTACATGGGTTTGTTATCATAGTACAAGTGCATAGCTTGATCCTCCTGCCCTTAGGCCATATCTAATTAGCATAACAAAACACATATACAACATGATCCTTTATCCCCTGTGGCAAAATTCCACAAAGCCCTTGGACATAGACATATAACTACAACTACAAGTTCATAACCAGTACAGAATGGTACATGTAGTTAGGGCTTCTTGAAACTGGGCCCTGGCTTTGTAAACTTGTTCTCCTGTCAATCACTTGTGAACCTCCCTCTCCAATGCTGGCCGCCATTTTACACGTGAAATATTCTTGAGCATTGCCTAAAATTCGAATCAATCAAATAAATAAATAAATAATAACAGCTTTACTAATCAAAGGTAACTCAATCACTTTACAACAAAACCCTTCTTTTCTAATGCCTAATAAATTGTTAGTGATCTAAAAACACTGGAAGCAATATCCTGTCACTTATATCCCAGATGTTGGCAGCCTCACCTCAGTAACTGTATCTTCTCCTCAGAGTCTTGATGCTCAGACATTGCAGCGGCTTTCTCAGACATCAACTTGTCCAGTAGCTCTGTAAAATAAACAATGGACAAGACTACACCACACTGACATACTGCAAATTCTCACAGTTACAACTTATGTATTAGAAACAAAGAAACCCTACTAAATATGTAGCATAAAAAGCAGATTCAGCTGGTTTCGGAACCAGATTTATTTATTTATTTAGCTAGTGGTTTATGGCGTAATCAAGAGTATTTCATTTCTATGAAGGCAGCCAACATTATGGTGGGAGGAAACCGGGCATAGCCCAGAGCAACCCCACAACCATTCTCAAGTTGCTGGAAGACTTTCCAGCACATGTCCAGAACGGAAGCCAGCATGAGTCCACCTTGATTTGAAGTTACATAAAATAAACCTGCTTACTTGGGCAATAGTTGGGGCCTTTATCACACGGAAACCAATCACTAATGACAATCACAGAATTCATTACATATGTAAAACTTCTGCATATATCAAGCTGGTTTTCCGACATAGATTTGATCACAAAATGACCTGACAAACATTAGTTCAATGAAATCAGATGATATTTGGGTCAGTTATTACTTGAAAATGAAAGCCGGACAGACAGACAGACCGTCCAAAAGTAATATCCCTCAGTTATTGTGAACGCAAGGAGGAAAGCTGTCAGTCTGTATGTGTTCACTCATATGTGTATAAGTTTATGTGATTGTCTTGTGCTGTGTTTATCTCAGTTTTGTCTCATATTACGACAGCTTTGTTAAACTATTCCCTTGGTTAAAACAAAACCAAATTTTATTTTGCATCGAAAATCTATTAATGCAATGCAAGTGAAAACAGCGTAGTTGGTTGCCACATTTCATAAATATCCACTTGTTAAGTTGTATTCCAGTTTAAAAAATCAGACCACACTAATTAATGAAACTTACGGTTGTGTGGCAAGTCTAATTTAATATCACACTCAAGATGAACAGAGGTAATAGGAGTACCCAGGGTAATCTGAGATTTGGCAAGATAATGACAAACTTTCCAAGCATGATGTACACATATACACACAAAATTGGTGAGAGACAAGTGCTGTTCAAAGAATATTGGATGGTTTAAATGGCAACACAGGCTTATTATCATCAAGGTCCCACACAGAGCGAGCAAGGAAATCTACAAATTCTTGGCAGAGATTGAATCTATATTGCTGAAACACAAGTGTCTACTACTCTGCCATGATCCGATCGTCTTTGGCAAGTTTTATTGGTGTACATATCCATATTCCATATGTGACATGTCATAATACAGGAGTAAACTACAATGGAAACAAGAGAATCTTGAAAATTCTGCGTTTTGTGTTACCTAGTGATGGAATGGCAACCACATTTAACTCCTTGAAGACAAAGTCCTTCCTTGACAAGATATGGTGTTTAACCTAACCCAACAAAAATGTTCAGTTCCACCATAGACAATACATACCCTTGTCTTTCTGTTGTTGTGAAAGAAGTGTTGACTCCCTTCCACGTAACTCTTCAATTAGCTTTTCTTTTTCAGTAGTCACCTTGCTAACAGCTTCATTAAACAAAACCTTAAAAAAAAATTTAAATGTATGACATTCCAAACTTATTGCATTGTTTCCTTCACAGCAATAAAACCGAATCAAATAAAATGTATAACATTTTATACTAAATTTTATTATTAATGAGCCATGTAAACATAGCTCATTAATTGTCAATCTGACTAAAAGCTTACCTTTACAGTCATATTTACTCCATATGATGAAGACTACAAGGCTTACAGGTAGTTATTCATACATGTTAGAATGTGAAATAAACTAAGCAATAAAGTACAAAAATCATTACGTTTTATGTTTCCCTTGACACCGAAACTGTCAAATAGCCTGAACCATATTGTTCTTGATGAATAGTGACCACCCTACAGCCCACCTACTGACTGACCCACAAACAGTGCTTTTATATGTGGAATTCCCTGATACTTACTTGTTTCTCAGCAGTGACTGAGGCTTTGAGGGCAGCCATTTTATCCTCATACTCGTGTTCCAATGTTCTCCTAAGGGTGGTTAACTCTTTTTCCAACTCAGCACGGCTCTGCTTCACAGCCTGCATAAAAACACACACAGAAATGTCACTGTGAGACGAGCAGACCAGGACAAAAGTTAGGCTCATAAAATTAACTATAGTTTTTTCCCCCCCCTTAATACATACATAAAACATATTTGGGCTTACTACAGTATTTATTCCGGGATAAAGACATAATAAATGATGAACTGTGAACTTGAAAGTGACCATTAAATCCATCTGTTGTTCTTTTGTGATTAGATGCAAACTGACTTACAGTAATCCAGCATTTATAATCACTGGTTAAATTCAGAATTTGTTTAGTCAGGGCTCAAATTAGAAAAAAATTTTTAGGCACAACAAAATCACTGTTTACAAAATGGTTCCACAATGAAAACTTTTTTGGATGTGGTTGTTAAAATGTAGATGCACACATGTATGTGCAGCTGTACACCCTTAATTTTTAATGGAAAATTATTATGATTTCTATAACTGTACAAACAAAATGGGGTACATTTACAAGATTACATGCGAGATCTTAAACCTACTACCAATAATTTTGACCAAAATAAGACTAAGCATTCAACATATGGAATTGTCACCTTAGGCAAATTTGTGTGCATTTGATTTATTTCTGACTGATGATATGCAAAGAAAACAGCGTGTGTCATTACCAAACTGGTCACTTACACGCCTGAAAATAGTAAATTTGTTTTGTAGCTTAATACTGATAAGAAGAAACAATCTGGTTTGTTATGTTGTGCACAACAATGATCTTACTTCTTCAACTTCTAAAGCTTTCATTTGCTCGAACTGGGCCTGAATGTCTGTCACAATTTGCTCATGTTTTTCCCTGCTGACACTCCCTTCTGCAGCAGTGTTGTTCGTGGACGGAGGCTGATTCCGCAGTGCTTGCAACTCCTCTGTAAGAACTTGTTTTTCCCCATCCACAGCAGACAATCTCTCCTCCATTTCTTTCTTATGTTGAGAGTGAAGATTTTCTTCAGTACGTTTGAGCAACTCCTCATGCTCCTTCTTAATGTCTTTCTTCATCTCTTCCATTTCTTTCAGTTTCTGTTGAAGCCATTCTGCTTTGAGATCTACTATTTTGGTCTCAAATTCAGCATTTTTAGCCTCTGTCACTTTTTGTTCCATTTCCTGCACTTTCAGGTCAAACTCTTGTTTCAGTTTTAGTAAACTTTCCTCATGCTCCTGTGACTGCTCTGCTACGGCATCAATCACTGCCATTTCTTTTTGTTTACAGAAATCGTTTTCCAGGGCATCAACTAGTTCCTCTTTCTCTGCCTGAAATCTTTGTGTCATTTCCTCAAACAATTTTTCCTTTGCCACTTTGAGTTGACTAACTTGATCCTGCAGCCTGGAAATCTCTTCCAGCTTTTCTCTCAAATCTGCCTCTTTTTGCAGGACTTCCTGTTTGAGTTCCTCACGTACCTTGTCTAGTTCCACTTCCATTTCCAGGGCGTGACCACGGATCATTTCTTCACGTTCCTTCTCGTAAGCCTCTGATATTTCATTAATTTTCGTCTGTAAACTAATCCTCGTTGCTTCCGAGTCTGCTTTGGTATTATCCAAGCCTTCTTTTGTCTGTTTCAATTCTATCTCAAGCTTCTCAATCTCTTGATTCGCTGAAGACACCTTCCCTTCCAATTCTGTGCTCCTGGATTCCATTGTCTGCTGTAAGTTTTTCATTTCTTCACTGTGAGATGCAGTCATATTTGCCTCGTAAGTAGACAAAACTTGAGTCAAGTTTGTTGAAAAACTCACAAAGTTTTGTATAAAGTCTGTTTTATCTCTTGAATAACCTTCTTTCACACTTGTCAAGTCCATGCGTAGCTTTTCTATTTCCTTTTCTACAAATTCCTGCAATGTTTTCATCTTGGTTTGGCTGGTTGTAAGTTTGTATTGTGATTCACGAATCTCTTGTTCTAACTTCAGGACATCTTCACACTTCTCCTGCAGCTGTTTGGACAGTTCACTTTTCTCCATACTTTTTGAAGCCGCCATGTGCTCAATAGAGGAAGGCATGGACTCGTCAATGTAGAAATCTGCTGTAGTGAAATCCTGGGATGTTTCCCCTTCAGGGGAGGTATCAGAGGTCACAGTGCCACTTATCACAATCTTTCGGCTGGAGCTACTGTCATCACTGCTCTTCTCAACAGGCAGGCCCTCTGAGAAAACTTTGAGAGTTGAACTTTCGCCTGACTCACTCAGAGTGCTCTCCCTTTGCGCAGTCTCCAGTGAAGCTTGGCTCTTCATTTCTGCAGTTAGTTTTGTGGACAGTGACTCAGGCATAAGGAACACTAAGTTGTCCTGAGGGCTGATTGGTTCCTTTTTGATCACAGCCTCAGTTCCTGGGGCACAAATTTGCCCATCAAAACTAATTTCGTCACACTCTATTGGTGAAAAGTTATGATTATCACTGACACTTTCTTGCAGTATGTCTATGTCGGACGCACATGTGTTGTGGGATTGGCACAGTGGGGTGAGTTGTCTAGATTTTGAATTTACTCGTCCAGGTGATATAGAACTGTTCACGGATGCAGCATGGGAGGGGCAAGCCTTTGGACCAAGGGCAGATAATCTCTGTTCCAGGTCAACAGAGATCTCTTTGGACAAACTAAAACAGAAAAGTGATACAGGTAAAATGAAAATTTCTCTTATGTCTTAATTGCCATCTGTCATGACTCAGTTGATTGGTATTACCTTCTTTTCATACATGCAGCTGTTGGAAAGTTTGTAAAAGTCTTAAGCTTTACAGTTTTATAATGTTTAATATCCAAAAAGTGCAATCCAGAATACAATTACAGTACTGTGTAACATTTTCCAGTATTTTTTTTTGTATTCACCTAAGAGTGACAAATTATTTATTTACAGTTACACTCCCCTCTGTAATTATATTGGAAAGCTACACTCACCAGAACTCTGTGGATAGTTCAGGCACTGCTTTCTGAAGTACCTCTAAATCATCACTTGTGATATCTGGTAGACGTTGGTCAAAGAGCTCAGGAGCTTCTGTCTACAAAGCATCATAAAACCAATAAAACTCAAACAGTATTTAGAAATGACCTTTTGCAGCCGTTATACTTTTATAAAGTTTTAAGTATTTTAGTGTTACTTACCAATTAAACAAGTAACAACAAACAAACAATAACAAACACAACGCTGAAAACATGTACGTGCAGTTCACTTCATAGTTACACAACAAACATACTTAAACTTACTGCAAATGTTGGAGGGATATCCTCAAAACCATGGAACAAAGCATGAAGGAAATGCTGACCTATAACCACATAAAAACAAAATATGTTAGTGTAAGGATAAACAACTGCACACAAACTCCCAAGCCATTAAAAGATACTCTGTGTTTCCAAAATAAAATTGTTTCCCGATCTTAAATATTTATAAAACTATGTGAAATGTTTCAAATTTAATGATCATAAAAAGTTTCAGACAGACAAAATCAAATATGTGATACTGCCCACATTATTTTTTAATTAGACTTTTTCTTATCTTACCAACTTCCATTAAGAATACTTCTCTCCTCTTGATTTCGTCACTGTGTATAAGTGAGGACTCCTCAGCTAAATTACTTGCCCACTACAGCACAGAAATCACGAAAAACTCAATTAGTTGAAAGCCACTTTATCACTAATCCTATGTATTTTTTACATTCAAGCACACTTTACCATTTATGTTTACCATAAATTTGACATCTAGTTAACAATGTCAAGGATCTCAGCCATTTCAATTGGTCACCATAATATTGCTGCAATATTGCCACAGTGACATTAAGCAATAATCATTCATTACACTGGGCAATATGGCACTCTGCTTCGTTAATTTTTACGTATTAAAACCTCTGTGAAGAAAAACATCTTATCAAGCCTTACACTTTTTCTACGGCTTTCAAAGTCCAAATCTGAGTGTTTAGCAGAAATGTGTGATTGGCAAAAAAAAATCACACTTGAACATACGCTCCAGAATGCAATCATCCTGTCACACTACTGATATAAAGCACCAAGAATACAAAGAGAATTTCACTCAAAGTCAAAATGTTACTGTTTTCATGCTTCGTACCTGCAAGAAGTTTGTGGAGAAGTTTTTACGCCGAACCACCTCTACAACAAGCTGTGCATACACATGAGGAGCATCATTAATCTGTTGCAGGATGTCCAACCTTTTCCGTAGCCTTTTCAAATTCTCATGATGAATCATCAACTTCCCATCAATATCACAGATCTTCTTCTCCACAAACATCACCCACCTGTACAAATATCCATTCAAAACTCCACATACATACTGCTATTACTTGTTGTGCCTTCATTTAATAAAAATAAACGTTTTTTCTTTTCTTTAACAAGAAAATAATATATAAGAATATTTACATATATACGTGTATTTACACAGCATTATTCAAAAACATCCAAAAGAAACAATGAAGTATATGCTAACATGGGACACATAAAATTCAAGCTTGGGTACTTCTAATTAAAGATCAAATGCATGGTGTGAGGGGATATAATTGTACATATGATTTCATGTAGTTTTAGAAGTACATGTAAGCTGTCACATGTCTTGAATAAAAACTAAATCTATTTTTACACTGCATGGTCTGAGTTCAAATCATAATGTTTGTATGTATGCTTGGGTTTTAATGTCATACTTAACAATTTTTCAGTCATATGAAGACGAAGATTGTGTGCACATATACCGTGTCTTCATGTGACAGATTGAGTCCATGCAGACAAAATGCTGCCTCCACTGAAGTATGATGCCGAAGGCATCAGACATGACACCTCACCTAGTCACATTATACTGACACCAGGACATCCAGTCATGTTTCCATGCTCAAACCTTTCAGAGATTACATGTATTACATACCCACAATCAAACACTCGGACATGATAACAGTTAGAGTTTTACTCACTACTAAATTCATTCAAATGCAACGATAAACTTTCATCTATCACTGATGTGTTTATTACCATTTCCTGACTTTACCTGAGTCGAGTGTGGAGGTTGACAGACAGTTCTTCTTTTGCCATGCGGCACTTCTTCTTGATCTCTCTAAGTTTCCTGTGGTTGCTAAGCATGACTAGGAGTTGTTTTTTATGACTGGCACAGAGGTCAGGTAATACAGAGTTGTCCCTAAGGTTTCCAGCCCTGTTCTGGTTCTGTACAAAACCCTGCAAAAAACAACACACAATATTACAAAAATCACTCTACACTTAATACGTGTACAAAACAAAAACATCACAATTATTCTACAGAAACTATAATACTTTTCACTTCCATGATGGTCAGGTTTATGGACGGTGCAAAGATCTAGGTTGGGCCCTTAAGCATACCTGAGACATTTCAGCTTGTTCCTGCACCAATCTCTTTGCTCCACTCATAATCTGGTCCAATCCATACAGTCGATCCTCAAGCCCCTTCACTTCCTTCATGCTCTGGTTGGCCACAGCTTCAAATGTTTGTTCAACCTCACCACGCAAAATTTCAGAGACTTTCTCATCAAACTAATAAAAGACAATTAAAATATGGGTAGGCTTTAAGTATCAGTTGGACAATGGGCAATACATACCTCACCTGGCATTTATAACAAACTAGAAAACTTCCCTGCATTTTTGCTCTAATTTTTACTTCACAATGACATCTATTATTCACACAAATATTTGCAAAAGTGTTAACATAAGGCATTTGGATCAACACCAGTATACTCTATAGATGACAATGTAAGATAAGAGCAGATCTGTTGAGCTTTATTTAATTAATTGCATGATTTGATTTTTTAATTCAGCTGAATGTTTTCCCTGAGTCTTCCTTGCTATGAAACGAATTAATGAATGATTATGTCTTAAAAAAGTATTAGCCATGTTAGAGCTATATTATGGTGATCTTATGAAGTATGAACCAATCTCTTCAGTAAAACAAGATGATGAATGAATGAATGATTATGGCTTTATGCCACATCAGCAATTTTTCAGCCATATCGTGGCGAGGACATGTTTTAAACTGTGAATCAGTATAGGGTTTTCAAGAAGAGAATGTAAACATATAAAGCAAATAAAAAGGACAGATGTGTTTAAAACCCGATAAAACAACTAAACCTCCGTTAAAACTTGAAAACCACAATCATTTTTAAAATTCTAATGTGTATATAAAACAAAAAAAAAAGTGTAAAAGTAGTTAAATCATGTAATATAACATATATACTTTAAGTAATCAATGACAGCATCATCAGCCACGCTGTCAAATAGGTCAAATTTGGTTCTGGCAGTTTTGTTTTTGGATTGATTAAATTCAGGTTTATCAGTTTGTTCTGTATTATTTACTGGTTTTATTTTCTGTTCTGCAGCGGTCTGAGTTGAGCAGGAATTACGCGCAGGTTGAGCAGCTGATTTTAAGGATACAGAACTAGGTTTGTCGTTTCCAATGGGCCAAGTCAAGGAAGTTTGAGTTCCAACAGATGTTGTAGTTTGCTTGACCACATTGGCAAAGGAAGATTGCAGTGAAGTATTAGAAAGGGAGGTCAATTTGCGGGCCTCCTGATAAGATATGTTGTTTTTAGTTTTTAAATTTATTATTTGCTTTTCTTTAACAAAAAACAGACAGTCATTAGAGGAGGCCATGTGATCTCCACTGCAACTGTGCTGCTACAGTCGAAAACATCATGACCTTCACTGCCGCATCTGAAACAAACCAGTTTATTATTACATTGGCCCTTGCTGTGACCAAATTTTTGGCAAGTGAAGCAACATGTAGGGTTAGGTATATATAAATCCACATTAACCCACATTAAGTGCTGAAGGTCAAAAGATATGTATTAAGTTTAAGGATGTTACCAAATTTCTTCGTCGTGAAGCATTTAACTCTGGCAACAGCCTGTGACTATAGCTCTACTCACATTTCCTCTTCTGTTTAGTCAATAATATCACCATCCCCGTCACAAAAACAGATATATCAGAAATTTTATTTAATGACGGTAAATTTTTTCATTGTTGCTTCTGGAAACATTCAATGTGAGAATGTCTGCAGATCTTAACTTTTTAATGTTCCAGCTGCACCCTGGAGAGCCTTTTTAAATCCAAAAGGATGAATTTTAGAGGCCCACTTTGTTAACTCTTAGTTGAGAAAACAATGATAGCCGGCCAGCTGTCCTGTTCATTAACAAGTGTGGCTGATAAAACCTCTAACTTTCTCTTTTTATCAGCACTTGATGAAGTCGGCTGAGATGAAGACCTATTAGATATATTAGAAACAGTGCCATTACGGTTTACAGAACACATTGCATACAAATTAAAATTTTTACCCCATGTGTTTCCCACCCACCAACAAGTGCCAACAAGGGCGATGCCTGAACCTAGGGATACCCAGCAGGAAACACACCAGGGACTCCACATGAGGTATACTCAATACATGGCCTTAATATGCCCACCCAATTCTCCGTCTCCCACCCACTGATGAAGGTAGCACATCCGTGATGAACTAACTGGTTGACCCATGAGCCACTGCCTCAAACGTAATCTCCCAAATATAATTTGAGAAATATCATTATTCTCTTAACGGTGTGATGTTATAGAGGAAATTGGGATCACGCAGAGGCAAGATGTGACCAAGCCAATTGATTGGACCGGGCCCATCTGACATCTCGTCTCTCTCCAAGTAAGGGCCAAAGTAGCGTATTGGGCGTGATGATCTCGTAAGACCAACACGCCCTCAGCCACCAGGATCCCGTCCTCGGAGATTATGGGTCGTAACCCATATGGGAGAGCTCTAGGTTAGTAATCTTTTACGACAAGCTTGCCTAGAGGGCTGAGGTCCTATTCTCATCACCCCAGGGACCCCATGGGGGAACAAAATGATGAGAAAGTTAACTTATGACAGCAGCTTAGAATGGAAATCACCCAATGGAATGCCATCATTGCCATGACAGTTAATCTATATGTAAAAACAAATACTATCTCATCAAAGCAGAGACTCATTCCATAATAGGTAAATGAAAAGAAATCAGTACCTGTTCTGTGACCTTTAGACACTGGTTGGACATATCCTCTAATCGGTTTTGAGGGTCCTGCCAACAGAACAGAAACAGTATGCTCCATGTCTTTAAATGTAGCATATGTTACTAGTATAAGATATCCAAGACCATTGCATGCCTGACAGACTTTCCCAATATAAAACAGCAGATGCGTTTATACTTGTTTAATGAGAACCATGTCCTTTGAATATCTTGGAAGAGGTAGTACATTCAAAGCTGCTTCAGCGTAATCTGCTCGTAGAAATATCACAAAATGTTACCTATATATACCATTCTCAATTTACAATATTAGCATTATTTACGCCTCAATTGATATGGGTTGCAATACAAGTACATAAAAAATATACTTGAATGCAGTTGAAGAACATTTTAATTTTCTCAATAGTTTTTCACAAACTTACTTAATCTACTTAACTATGTTACATACACTAGTACCCTTTATCTATGGTTTAATCATCAGCAGGCAATTTCACCTGAGAGTTTATCCATGCAAACAGTGTTTGAGGAACCAAATCCTCTCCACTCTCCGTTTCCTCTGGGACAGCATGGGCAGTCACACACTGGAGGGAGTGCAACACTGGTATCTTGGATAGGAGGAGTAGCACATCTGGGATTCTGGAGGTAGAAAAAAGTTCCACTGGCTTACTACACAAAAAGCTAACTTCCCTCACACAACATTTTTTCCTACGCTACCTGACAGATAAAAAAGTGAGTTCAACAAGGTAACTTTATTACTGAAATTAAAACAGTACGCCCTGCATGACTACTTGCAAATTTGATGATCAGATTTGATGCACTACTAATTAACTATATTACAGGATACAAGAGTAGCATCTACAGATAATTCAACAAGTAACAACTATTTTGAAAAACCATAAATGTAACATTCACATAAGTGATTTGACATGGCAAATAATACAATAATTCTGTTTTAATTGCAGATCCTTATTTAAAACTCATTTTGTGACTATTAATAATTGCAAATGATTCTGCACAAAATAGTTAATTAAAGGAATAGATTAATAATACAACATACTTCCCAAGTAGTGAGATGAAATGTTCCCGCACACTTAGGTAGTCGGAATAGGCATCATGGAAAATTTCGGATCTGTGTCTTAAAGCACTGTAACACACCATTAACGTGTCTTGTAAATGCAATTCTTACATGTTTTAAATTAAGCATATCCGCAATACATACCATACACAATTTGAAAGCTTAAGAAAGAGATGACTGTTACTGCAACATAAAATGTTCCTTCTTATGGCTTCAATTTTTTCATGTTTAAGTATAACTCTCAGATTCAAAAATATTTATTCATTTATTTGATTTTATTTATTTCCCCACATATATATGATCTTGTTATACACAAGATCATATGACCTGTGGTGAAGTTTCTGGGTGAAGGAAACAATACCTGGCAAACATCTTAATACAGATCTGCAGAGCACAACATCCAAGTCTGTGGTCTAATATAGCATGTATTTGATTCTGAATTATTTATTTATTCATCTATTTATTCAAACCCACAGTCAAATCTAAGACCAAACAATCACAAGATGCTTTATATCTTGATACTGTCACCTGCATTCAAGTCAGTAATGAATATGATGAAGGGGAGATAACTGACCTAGTGATATCCTCCAAATTAGCTACTACAGCTGCCCAGCCTTGTTGCTGAAGGTGCTGATCATGCACCAACTTCTCACAAGCTCTCAGTTCATCCTTATCCACTTCATGGAATTGCTAAGAACACAGGTTGAAAGTTACATATTCATTAGACAGTTACATAAATTACATACACACCGCAAGCTCTTTATTCCGCATGTGTTTGAAACTGACTTGTCTTTCATGATAATGCACTAGTAGTTTAATGAAACCATATACTGTTTAATGTCTAGTACTAACCAGGGCTAACTGAGCACGTGATACCACTGTCTCGTAGGTTGGGGGCATGATGAGGGAGCCTTCCACTTGCTCTTGGAGGTCAATATCTGAGGGGGGAAAAAATCTATTAAATAAATACAGTGAAATTGTTGCCCTTTATCAAAGTTCATCTTTATCAAAAGTCATAAAATATCTTCAAAGATTGGAAATTAGAAATTAGATTATTACATGTTCATTCCTTCTCAAAAAGCAATTTTGATTGCCTATTGTTTTACATCTGCTACACTTAAACGTGTTGTTTTTATAAGACAATCCTGACACTGGACAGGGAATCTGCATATGTCCCTGCTCTATATATACATTCATTTGTATATCACTTGAGATAACATTGGTGGATTTACTTGAACTGCATGTTATAGAAAAACAGACAGACTCACAAAATGTTAGCTGTAGCAGTTACACCAAAGCAGCCAAAGTCTTATTTGCCAGTGCACTGAAAAGTAATCCAAGGTATCAAGCCTTTCCTGTGGGGCTGTGATTTCTGTTAGACCATTTTGTGCCATGAAGTTTATTGATCTTCATTTTTGGTTGGTCAGTGGCCCTTATATGTGGGAATTTTGTAAGGACACCTCTAAGGAACAATCATTAAATGGTTTTGTTTAACTGCTAGAGAATGAAAAATATGCAGAAAAAAACAACAATTTATTTCATTAATAGTCCATACAACATTTGCCGAAAACTCAACTTTCTAATATTTCTCATCGTGGTAACCATCATGAGAAAATAGCCACAAAATCCCCTACCTCACTGATCTAGATAAACTTTCAATCTGTTACCTGATCCATAATGCACACTGGGAGAAGGGGGCGTGGCAGCTTCTATTGTGCTCTTGCTAAACAGGAATATTGGATTTGTATCCTGGAAGTGACAGAAAACACAAATGGGATAATTCAACATACCATAATCACTGTTATTTTCAAATGCAAGCAGACATTTATTACCAATAAATAACATAAGGTACAATATGATATACCGTCTTCCACCTAAAGTTTGGTTTGTGAAAATGCACTTTCAGAAGCAAATAAAAGCCTTAAAGTAAAAACTTGCTAATATGGGGCTTCACAGGTGTCAAAACTACCCTAACAGAAATATTGATTTTTTCTTTCCACGTCATTTTGAGTTTTTTTTTTATATCTAACTGCCCTGTTATAGTGAAATATAGAGTTTTTTGTTTTTAAATATCTAACGATCCTAGGCCAAAATTAAAGCTTTATGTTACAAGCCCTTTATAACAAAAGAGTGTAGTTAGGTCCACATTAGTTATGTGTTTTTATGAGTACATTTAAGTCAACAGTTTGTAATAGCTTTTTCAGGTCCTGTATAGAAGGGGTGAGCATATGAAAATATAATCCTGTCCAGCTGATATTTATGACGGAGTGCAGTGGAACCTCATGACCTAGCAAAATAAAATCTATACTGAGAAATCTTCCGAAATTTTTTAACTTTAACAGGAGAGCCAAAATCACATGTTTCATGAAGATTAAAGGATGGAACAAATCAGCTTTCTCACACCTAAAATGCACCTGCCCTCTCTATTGTCACTACTACTGTTTCCACTTCACAACAATGTATCAGTAAACAGATACATTTTTTACTCACCAAAGCATTTGGCAGTGGCTCCCTAGCATAGAGTTTTAAAGGGGAGAAAAGCAATCCACACACCTGACTAACCTTTTTTTCAAATTTTGGGATCTCCTGAACTGTATTTTTGGATGAGAACGAACGGGCTAATGTGGGGGCCTCTAATAAGTGTGAAATGGGATTAACAAAAAACCTGAAAGGGGCTCTGTTGGGGATTCTTTGATAATGTATAGGTTTAAAAGAAAAATCTTGCATTATGATCATGTTACTTCAGGTATTATGATGTAGTAAGGTCTCAATCTGTCATTGTGATTATACCAATCCATGATTGAATTAATTTAATTCACAAAAAATAAACTAGGGGATTTAGGTAAGTGGGTTACTGCTATAGCTTTGGAACTTGTCTTTGGAGGTATAGGCCTATTTGAACACACTTAGTCTGTGTTTGTAAACATTTCACGCGGGTAATAATCAGAGCCACAATTCTCACAAATTCAATTTCGCGAAAGAATAGGATCATGGAGAAAATTCAGATTTTGCCATTGTAAGACACAAACAGTTGTGAACATTTTACAATGATCATCTCACAAAATGAGTAATTAATTTGAAAACTTGACTCCCTATGGAAACACAATGACAGTTCAATAAGGTAATGAAAAATATGGAAATACTATTATACGGGTACCCAAATGGATACTGGTGAAACAGTTCACAGGTTCGCTTATCTCGATCCACGGGTATCGGATACAGTATACCCGTCGCAGCACTAAAACCCCAGCTTTGCTCCACAACGGGAGGGAAATTATATATCTCGAACTTAAAAAACTTAGCATCTGTAAAAACACAAAAAAGAATTTCGGTCGCGGCCATTTTGAAGGGTCAAAATTAAAATATTATATGTTTGATAAAACATTTAACATATATCAAACATCAATATCAAACATCAATAATATTTTAATTTTGGCCCTTTAGAATTAATAAGACTGTAATAATTTCTATGTTCCACCACATTAAACTTATGCACTATCAGCTGCACGAGTAGCTCAGTCAGTAGAGTTTCCACTTCAGAGCAATGAGATCCAACTTGAATCCAGTCAACTTTTTATATGAGTGATGTAATACATAAACAAAGAATATCCAATTAAATATCAATTTAATAATTAACATTTTAAATAAAACAATTTCCTTGTTAACATCAATCAAACAATATTATTAAAAACAGTACATATACGTGACAATTCTACGTACGAATTCTTCCATTAAATGGGATAAAACCTGATATTTTTGAACTGAAGAAAACATATACTAGTAGCTTGTAAACTGTTAGAGCCCTCTATCAGTGCATGGATTATGGACATACGAAGAAAGCCATAGCTGATATACATCCAGCAGCAGAGGTTATTTTGAGATACCAGTAATTGTCATGTTGGCCGGAATGTGCAGCTTGAACACAGTCAAAACAAAACAGAAGTGATAAAAACGTTCTTACAAGAAGTGGCTTTTTCGGAAATGAGTTTTACTGAAATGTACTTAGGTTTTCTCTAACTGTTAGCATACAACTGAGTTTTTTAACCTCCATATTCAGTATTTTGAATCTCTTAACTACCATTTAACAGTAGATAAGGTCGACCTATGTAACACTTAAGTTTTTTTGATACAAATTAAGTAAACTTCACAAAAATCACTTAAATAGCCCTATACGATGAATGAATTTATCAGAAATTAGCAAAACATGCTAAACTAGGTGAAGTACAGTATATTTTGCTAACTCCAAAGAAACTCTAAATAAAATAGAAGTCTCCCTGTATTATTCTGATTCTGCTTGTTTAATACTGCACTTACAGTTCCTGCACTGTAGCTGCCCACCCTGGCAAGGGGATCCAGGCTCTCTCCACCACTGATGAGCAGCACCTGCTTATCCTCCTGAATCTGACAAGCTTTGGCAATCACCCTCTGCAGATTAGCCACACTGCAAAATACCATACTTTATTCAGTCTGGTGGA
Organism: Liolophura sinensis; assembly: GCF_032854445.1. NCBI lineage: Eukaryota > Metazoa > Mollusca > Polyplacophora > Chitonida > Chitonidae > Liolophura > Liolophura sinensis. Next base: position 36,858,596 of record NC_088301.1, read on the forward strand.
CACACAAATTTGATGCCACTGGTACCTATTTACAATTATCATAAAACATGTGTTACCTTTCTTACAAAGACATGCCTGAATGTGTGACACAGGTTTTTGTTATCTGCTTGCATCACACCTTAAAAGCTACTAAGTATGTCTTATCAGGCCCAAAAAGAGGGCCACTATGACAATGTGCAACTGTGTTCGAAGAAAATCCAGAAATACTAGGGTTTGAACTATCCTGTATATGTAAATAGGTTCTATGGATATTTTCTTTATTTACAAATGATTGACATAATCCAGGTACACTTTTTTGTATTGACCCTTCTTTTTCTTGAGTAGTGTACAAGGCTGTGCTGGTGAAGACAGCCTTTCACGAGTGATAGTATGGGATAACTTTAACATGACATCTGGGTAACATAAAAATTGACTCAATATTAAGTTCTGATAATAAATCCTCACATATACTGCATGAAATTCAAAGCGAACTTTATTATTATATGACATCCTGGCCTCTCCTGGATCTCAGGAATATGTGGCCAATCAAAATCTGTCTTTTGTTTTTGTCTTTTTTCATATGAAAATGGCAGCTCAGTTACAGCCTCTTAAAAGTGATAGGCCAATAAAAGGGCTTAGGTCATATTATCTGTGTTATATTATTGATCAAAGTCAAAAAATAAAATTAATGCCTGACTTACATTGGTTTACACAGAATTTCAAGTAATTCTGACTGCTGCCTTTGACACTGGTCAATATTACTTTTCCAGTAAAAATGTGTGATGCCATTAAATAAGAAACAAGGGCATACAAATACTTGACTTGAGAGTTTCATTGATTAGAATATAATATTATCTAGCTTCATTTGCAATTAAAGTAAAGCTGTCATACTTTAACCCATAATATCCTAAAGACTATTTGGGCAACTAAGATGAAGGGGCAAAAAAAAGAGACACAAAAATTAAGACAGTATCATCTGACAGATCTTGCAATTAATAGAATCAAAAATGAGATATAAGTTTCTTTCAGTACTTACGAGTCCATTGCCAGATTCATGTCAAAGGTCATCATGGTACCTGTATCTACATGGAATATGTACAGCATGTTGACAACTCCACACTTCCCCTCTACACTGAAAGACTGTGGCTTAAAATTGCAGTGCTTGGTGTATTGTGTCACGTCATTGAGAGCTCTTTAATGTCCTTTCCTGTTAAAGTTAACAATAGCCTTACACTCATTTTACAGTTCAGTATATTACTGTTTCAGAATGTTTAGAGTAGGCTGACCGTGAAAGAAAGATACATTTAGCAGTTTAAATATATTATAACCATGTCCACCAGACCTCAAATAAAAGCTACTTCCAGATATTTATATTGATATGTATTAAATCAAGAAATGTGTAAAACATCTGGCAGTAAATACTGTTTAAAATATACTACATATACTCTGTTGTATCTACAAATAAGCCAAATCTGCATTTCAAGAGTCTTGTAAGTTCAAGTAGATTTGGGAAAGGCAAGGTGGGGGCTCTCGGTAGCTGCTCACGGCTCCCTAGAGACAACATATTTGACAATGATGTAAGACGTACAGTATTCAATCCAGCATCTACCATAAAATCACGCCTTTTAGCCACTTTAGTTTGGGGCAGTCCCCACCACCAGTTTCTACACCTGCTTGAACTCTCAAGACTCCTGAAATTAGATGTTGTGCATCTATGATTGCCTACACTGACATCAGCTTGTGACAAATCTGGTGTGCAGGCATTGCTTAACATACTTACCTGACTCAGCTGGGAGTACAGGCAATAATTCAGCTCTCATGTAGCCATTTTAGCTATGGAAAATGTATAATCAAGCATAATCAAGCTGTTTCAAACTAATTTATAATTTGGACAAAAATATGATGGTTATGAAATAAGTTTTTACATAACTTTTCTTCATTCATCGACTTAAATGCATCATCTTCATTAGTATTTTTTGCATAACCACAATGCCACCTTTAAAGTTTTGGATCAGAACGATCAATATTTTTGAACATATGAACCTGGTAGATACACATATGGCATGTTTTCATGGATGCACAGTATCTACCTGAAATGTAGATTCGGCTTATGAATATTGTACACTTAAAATATGTTGTTCTGTTTGCTGTCATAACATTGCCCTCGTAAACTACATGCATCAATAACATGCATTCCATTTGGACAAACTGTGTTGAATATCTCAGATGTCTTAACATTACTTGAAGTCATGTTGTGACCTGAAACTGAAGGCTACTAAAAACGATACACAAGTTGTCACTTGTGTGGTTACTTTTGACACCAGCATTCAGTGGCTACGTAAAAGCAGGCTTTTTATTTTATACCACTGCTGACAGGTGTCAGCAATAAGCTGATGGTAAAATCAGTATATCCACACTAGGACAATCACTGAACATATGCAGCAAGTACTAGCGATTGTATAAAAGACCAATTACATTGTATTATTTACGTTTTCCATTTGATGTGACTGCGAATTTATGGAGACTCCATGTTCCCTTTAACAACTCGGTTATAAGCATAAGCGTTAAGAAAGCTAAGAGGGCGAAAAGATTACTGGTGTAATACTTAGGGCTAATGATAGCCAATGGCTCCAAATAAGAATCAGGTTTGCATTATCACTACCAGACTCTTATTAATGATTTGCACAATCTCGCGCAAGAGCTGTGGATTCTCACCATGACGACCTTGAAAACCTCCTAAATAAGATGTCCTGGCGTCAAACACAGTCCTTCTAGCCCTTTTCTTGACGGTCAGTATACATTCATTTCAGCTCAGTCAACATGTTTCCCATCCACCCTAAATCACGATTTCAGCAGCTTGATGAACTAGGCGATTATGTCAGGTCTTACTCTTTCAATTTCAGAGGCCATGTTTACATGTAGCAAATGAACCTCCAACACTAGAGAGTTCCGACGATGTGCGGTCTGACAGATGACAGAAAAAAAAAATAGACAGCACCAGCAGTAGAAGAGTAAATCAGTCCGTAATAATGATGTTACCGATCATACGCGAGCCGTAGTACTGACAAAGAACAGATCGCAGTTGCAACAAAGCTGCAACTCACTTTTGCGACCAAGCATTTTCAGTTTTAAAAATAATCGGTCAACCTATATAAACTGGGTTAATTAATGCACTGCGTGTCAAAGGGTAGGCCTGTATAGCGTCATAGACCCACTGACCAGTAACTTCCCTAACATAAATGTTGTGTTCTGTCGTTTTATTTTTAAACATCACATTCGAGCCTTTCACTTAGCGAGCAAACTTTCCACGTTTGTTGATGTTTCCCTTCTATTTATTGGCACTTGAAACCAGTGAACATATCAAAACAAAACAGGCCCATCCTATGCATTTAGGTGTACATACTGTATGATATAATATAGACCTACATATATAATTGCTGATTTTTATCACGTGATTATTAGTATTGTATTTTGCTCTGTTAATCGATCCCAAGTTTTGAGTTCATGCCTGGGATTATGCTAAAATCTAGTAATGTAGTGCCTAACTAATAATTTAGATTATTAAACTGAAAAATATCAGTCACATATTAGTCACATGACCTTATATACCGGTATGCATTATCGTTGCTTTAGCTCATATCATTTCAGGATTATTTCGATAGATTGCATTGTAAGGAAAAATTTGAAAAAAAGATCTTGCCTTACATTTTTCTTTTTTCATTTTCGGGACAAAGTCTGCTTCAAAATGCTTTTTCCCTTTAAAACGACTTAACAAATTTGCAAATACAGAACCTGTAAAAAATTAAAAACAGCAATTAAAAAATTGTGCATGCAAAAATACCATGGCATTTGATTAATGGCGACTATGAGCTGTTTTGTTTCACTCCAGGTAGCCCAATAAAATTGTTTTTCACCGAATTTGGCGTTATTATACTTTGGTCTTCTTAAAATACAACATGATAGCATCATTCGATTAAATGCCATTTTCTTTTCAGTGTGTAAAACTATCCGTATAGCAGTTGCATAAACGAGGTTCATGTAACTGAGTTGTTAATGGTCTTACGTTCATATTCTCAGTTGTTTTACACCGCTTCCAAAGCAGGTAGATGATAAATATACAGTATACCCACGCCATCATTTATGAAACTCCACTCACGTAACGGTAATAAAATGTATCAAGTCAGTTAATTTAGGGTCATGCAACATTTCAGGAGGTTGCCCTATATAACGCAAAACAAGTGAAGCGCATAAAGACATGGAAAGAAAAGCACACACGAAATTCCATCAAATGGCAAACATTTCTTCCCATTTTATTTTAAAATTTAAGGTAGGTTATTACGAGGTTTATTTTAGGAAAATGTTTTTATGTTTGGCACACACTAGTACTTCCTAGCATATATATATATGGTACATTAAATGACCATTTAGAGAGATCAAGTTTATAGACCTACACGTTTAGTATATTGAATGTTGATTTTATAGGTTGCATTTTGAAAGATTCAGTCGACGTAAGCTTTCAACCGGTTATTTTATCAGGTGCCAGGCGAAGGAGTACAAGGTAAATGTGTCAACATTATAATCTGATGTGAACATATTGTGTAGTTGCATACCTACTTTACCAGCCAGAAACTACGTTTGTTGCCAAGAGAGTAAGGTTTACAAAGTGTATTCGCACAGAAGTTAATTTAACTCAATGTATCATAAATTGATGAAATCATATACTCCCCGAGTGTTTGGATCAATTAATTCTTCATTGAACCAGTACAAGTGTATCATTTTATGGCCAGTCTCATATTGTACCAGATCTTGCTTCAACAATGCTCGTCTTCTGCTTCGACGAGGAACGTTTGACAGCATTAAGAAGTGTAGAAAATTTCATTGAACTGTCCCAGTTGTTAAATTAATTCTTTTGTAATCTGGAGATAACAAGGTAACATGCCCAAGATTTCTAAAACCTGCCAAATGTATACTGCATTGGGCAGCAATACATGCATCTCGAAGTGACCATTTCACACAGCACATCCAGATTCCGTGGCTTGTGGCACTTAAAATTTGATTTATTCTATTGTTTCTACATGATATACTTATATCCTAATAGTCAAGTTATACCCACACACATTCGAGATGAACAGACGCAGGCCATATTGGAAGCAAATGGTCTTCAATGGAATTTGGACTGCGCAAACGCTCACACGAGCTACATTTGCTGCTGACTTCCACCAATTCTACATTAACTGTGAGAACAGTAAACTTAATTCCAAGCCAAGATTTGAACCCACATCTCAAAGGAGTCGTAGTGATTCAAAAACGAACACCTTAACCACTTGGCCACAGACTGCTCACTACATAAAACATGACAACTGTCTTTCTCCCTTTAATTACTCTTAGTCACAAGGATTGCTAACCTGCAGTATACAGCGAATATACATGCTTCGTTTCTTCCCTCTGCTTGTAATTGGAAAAGTGAAAGAACATGCAGTATATCCATGGTTCTGCAAGGTAAATGAATACCAATTGTGCCTTATTTTCGTTACTGTTCAAATCTTGTAGACTGGTATTCTTTCGAACCAATATCACTTGATGTTCATCGCAATGTCATGCATGGAGTTTTCACTTACTGGTATATGATGGCAGTCAGGTTTATGGATGGAGGAAACCATTGTGCCACGAGTGAACTACCGCTCTTTGCCAGGTACCTGATAAACATCACTAAAAGCCTCCCTTGAAATGGCCAGAGGGGTATTTAAACACACCTCATTTATCAAGTATGCAACCTCATTTATCCATCATAATACCGCATGTCCTAGCAGGGGTTGATAACCAAAACTTTTTCAGTTTGCCTTTGTGCTTTATTTGCATTTTAATTAACTCTTGATATCCCCTGTAGACTACTAAGCAATTTTCTAGTACATGTATAGTTCATAACTGCAAAACACCTGTAATGCTGAGTAATAGTGATAAGCTTATGAAATGCTTTTTTGAGCACAATTAGACTCATCCATCATCAGATCTTGCCAGGAGAACAAGACATTTTTCCACTAGTGAACACTCTGAGAACTCAAAATATGCTTTTACACTCAATACTTTTTTTTTGTAGGAGACATACCTAAATGACAACAACACCACCATGGAAGAATTGGTAGATAATAGAATTTAATTCCAAACCAAACAATCTAACTGAGACGACAGATATTGGTAAAATTGTTCATGCCCCAACCTTTGCGGACTTCAGTGGGGAATGTCATAAGCTGTCGTAGCCAGAACACACATATTGTACAACTTTCAGAAAGTAGGATGTCACTTTCTCACAAGTTTACATCTTTCTGTACAGATGTAACCCACTCGAAAAGCAAAGGAAGCAACTACTGGTACGTGAAAAACTTAACTGTGATATCGATGAGCCAGAAAAACTGGAGCAAGATTCATCCTCATTTATGTTGCACGAAATAAAAATTCTGTAGCAAGTGTTTCGACTTGCAGATAATAAGCACTTTAGGGAATATAACAGAAATCTGCAGCTGTTTATGGAAACCTTTACTATTTTCAGCACTATGAGTTTGTCATTTCCAACTGTAAGAAATAGTGAGAGCCTACTGTCCTTAGGTGATAAAATTATCTTCTGGTATATTACAATTGCTAAGGTTCATACACTGGGACCATCATTATGACAGATTGACAGGCTGAAGTTCTGCCAGCTTGAACCAATAACCACATTCACATCTCTTGGGCTCTCCTTTGTGAAGGTACATCCAATTTATACTGATGGCATCCTCCTCACCTGAAACAGAGGCCATAATAAACATTCTTTAGCGTACTTTATGATTCTTTATTGTTGCGAGTTAAGAATGAAAGCCTTATTTCCATGTCCACAGGAAATCTGCTTTCAACAATCTAGGAAAACTTGAAAGACTGTGTTCTTAAATAGTCAAATATTTATGCTGAACTCAAGGACAATTAAGTTCATGGAAGAGGAGAATAGGTAGAAACAGGTGAAATACAGATAAATCAAAACATGAAGCTAATTCTGTTGAGTCTGTTGTCTGGATTTGATAAGACTGACTAAAGTAAAGGGATGCTACTTGTATACATTACATAAAAGTTAATGTCCTGCTTCAATGCTCTATAAACAGAACACAATGGAAAGAGCATGCTTGTTAACAACCCACAGAAATACAACACCTACACTAAATGACCTACAATTTTACCCAAAAGAGTATAATGTATTACTTGGTGCTGAAACTTTTCCAGCTGGATATCATCCAACTTTAAAAAACCTCAACACACATTTTGTAAGATCAACAAAACTAAGATCAGCAAAACGAACAAATTAGTCATAGATAAAAAAAAAAAAATCAGGGAACTTCTGTGCAAAGAGGTGGATATTCAGAAAATGATGCCTCCACGAAGGGAGTTCGTACTTACAGATACAGCCCACTAATCGCTTTGTGTTGATGGATGGTACAAGTGTGGGCTCATCAAAAGTTCCCTTTGCCCTCTTTTTCACGTTCATTTCGAAAGGGTCCTGAAAAATAAGATTCCCTCAGGAAAATATGTTTTACGCTGCACACCCAAATGAAGTTTCTTGGCAGTTGGAGTAAGTTAGTTGCTACATATTAATTACCAAATTTTAATAAATAAAAGTTAAATGTTCTACCCCACTGCCCTATAAACTGACCACAGTGGAAAGAGGCTTGCTGGTTAGCAACCCACAGAAATACAAGACCTATGCTAAATGACCTAAAATTTCACCTAAAAATGTATAAAATACTACTTGGTGCTGAAACTTTTCCATTAGGATATTATCCAACTTTATAAACAAACCTCAACACCTGTTTAAGGTCTCCGGCAAATGAGCACAAATGTCATTATGACAGATAAAATTTTAGGTCACTTTTATAGTATTCGAAGTCTATGTACATATATTTGTATGAAGATTATAAAGTCTACTATTATATTAAATCCTCAGGTTAGTTACACTTCAGATCATAACATCACTGTGCTAGATCCTTTTTATAAATCAACTAACTGTTCACCTCATTTCCTGCCAGCTGTGAAAGTAATTCAAATCTCTCTGCTCCAACTGAATGGCCCAAATTGTCTGGCATAGATTTCTGGTCGGTTGCTGAAATCAAAAATATATTGGTAACATGAATTTCATAATAAAATTATATCTTACAAGAATATTGGAAGTATTGCAAAACGATTTTGCATGTTGAAAAAATAAATCTTATGAATGCATACTGCCCCATCAACTCACAAACTGGTTTCAGTGTCTGTCCTTAGAATTCTTTAAGTACATGAGATACAATAGCATGTATTACTGTGTCTTGACTTGACTTCCTGGTTAGGGTATACACAGGATCACAAACACACATACACTGTATGGAGGTCAGGTTTTCTGGGGTTTTTGCATGTTCTTGCTTTTTTCTCTTCCCAGGTGAGACTGGTACTGAGGAGCCTTAAGAGTTGGGAAATGAAATGATCAACTGCCTTTCCTGATGGGCCATGTTCATAATATTCTGTACCTGCTTTAGTTACCGTGCTGTTGATCCACCAAAGTTATCGGATGTTTTTGCAACTCACAGGACAATTTCTCAGCACTGAACTATTGGCCAATATACAATTAAATGCACTGTGTGCTTGGTTTTTCTACCTGTAACTGTTTTAACAGCTGACCAGAGGGTTATTTCAGGTCACCGTCATGTGTCCTACAGCAGATAAATAAAAGAACCTGGTCCTCCATGTGCATCTATTAACAGTACAAACTTCGGTATGCAACTAAATTATAGTTGGTTTTAGGTGTTCTTGACTGAGTTTTCCACTTAAAACAGTCCTTGAGCCCATGTATAGTACAAATGTCACACAAACACATCAAATGCATGAAATGGTCTGAACTGTGTGTGACTGCCTACTGTTACAATGCTTTATCATGGCCAAGAGGGATTGTTTGTCTACCAGCGGTATTTACGGTCATGCGCAGTTTAAACAGCTACATGTATCCGGCTTCAACATCGTTTCCAATCTTCTTTGAAATATTGTCACCAAGCTGACATTGTTTTATTAGCTTCATCGTTTGGGCTGGTTATTGATTCATTAGTCAGTTGCTTGGTAACCCCAAATTCCTGTCCTCCCGTCTTTGTGAGCAAACAATTCTGTAAAACGGGTCGGAAGTTATAAGTCCTGTGACCACCCTTTCATGTCCAAAAAACCAATGGCCGCCCAATGTTAAAGCACTGATGAAATGGTCACTTTTTGCCACTTTGCTAATGACCAGCAAGGCCTAGTTGTACAAAATAACATCATAAAAGCTCTGCAGAAATACTCACACTATCTGGAAAGCTGAAAATTATACAAATCCAACAGATACAAAACTGCTGACCACGATTCAAACATAGGCATTTTCTTATGCAATAACTTTGAGAGGACCATATTTTTCACTCACACTGTTTGTTACTAAGAAGATCACGTGGTCTCTAGCTTCCGATCTGTCTTACAGAATATTTTTTGTTTTGCTGCCAACAGCTACCAATATTACCACAGTCGCACTCCTGACCCCATGAACATCATGTCACGATATACCCTTGCATGTCTTTGCTCAATGAAAAGCCAGGGGAAGAGGGTAATCTATTTTCGTAACAAGGAAAGTCTCACACAAGAAGTCTAGTGCATTTTCTGGAAATGCTATTTTCCTACGAGGCCCTGTTTTGAAGTAATTTGACATTTTCTTACGAATAAAAGGCACTGCTACGAATCCACTGGAATGGCAGTTTGGGAAACTGATCAACGTAGCAATATTTCAGGCATGTGCAAATTTTCATCGTAAAGTTTAAGTTTATTATCATATCTATTTCTTGGACTGACCTTAATACCCAATACACATCAGTAATTTACAATATTTAATATGCACACATCCAATCAATGATGGAATATTCCCCTCATCCTATTGTGCTCTACATGTGAGCAAACCAAGATCAATAAAAGCAGTACTTTTTGAGACATCACCCCAAATACTTTGTTTAACATTGATTCTCATACACAATACACTAAGTCAGGAGTTCAGTACTTTACGGTGCTAAATATGCACACATCCTATCAACAATAAAATATCCCCCTCTTCCTACTGTGCTCTACATGTGTGCAAACCCTGAGCTATGCAAACCAGGTGCCTGTACTTTATACAGGCAAGCTAAAAAAGGTAAAGTGAACAGGGGATATAACTCAGTCATACTATCTTAGGCAAACAATAATTGTCAGGCAAACAATAATCATTTATTTCTTCAGTTTGAAAAAAGAAAATGACAAACTAAATTGTGACATATCTGGATATATGTACCTTTTGATCTGCAATACAGCTCTTTTGCATCCATTTCTGTCTTTAGATCAAACCCTCACACAAATACATTAACATCTGTTCTCATACAGATCATCATTAAAATGTTGAATCTTATATTTCAGCCTAGCCTTAATCAAGACTTAAACTGTGGACGTCTGGGCATTTCCTATTTTATTCAAGCAAACATGCTTGAAAACTGATCTGGAGATATTATCTAAATATGATGGAAGTTGACCAAAGAGCTCTGCTTCAGAGAAAACTGAACAAGGAATTTGATAGTTCAGGTTGCTGTCGTGTGGTAAAATCGATGTCAATTCACTTAACACCCAGCAGTTCACAATAAGCACTTGAGAAGGGGCACACTGATTAACAAAAAAACAAATCTAGTCTTTAGAACTGCCAACTGAACTTGGTTGACATTCACGATACTCCTATGCTGTGCTCGTCCATCTAGATGGCTATCTCACTTATTTTAAAATTCTGACATTCATCTTATCATCAAGTCCATCAACAAGTCCCTCAAAAAACATGACGCGGATTTCAAACTCCCATTTCCTTCCCACTCATTTATATGTAATTTTATGGTGGAATATCTAATACCATAATCTTCACTCACTATCCTCACAAATGAAACTTACTAACTCGTTGCATGGTGGTCACATTAACTGTTAGAACTTCGGTGGTACCATATGCCACGATGTCGAAAGTCATTTTGAAGTGGCACGTGACCTATTTCTGGGTTTGTAATGCAACCGAGTTTTGGTATTCAAATCCTCAAGAAAACTACTATATTTCAATTGCTGTAGCAAGAACAACTTCAATATTCTTAATGCAATGCAAAAAGGCATAAAAAAACACTTGTATTGTTAGTTCAGGTAAATTTGGGTGCCATGAGCACTGACCTCATTGAGACTAGGTCCACTGAGCTGGTGTGCACAGATGTCCGACAATTTGTTTTTCAGTATTACGATGAATGTCAGAATTTTAAAATAGCACACTGAGTCCATCTAAATGGTCTAATGCTGTACAACTGTTCTCGTGTTACACACTACAATTTCCGGTTATTGTTCTCAGAATTCCCTATACCGTAACATTTAATCCTTCACCTTGTCATCTGCTAGCCACCGCTGCAGGTAAGTGCTTGGATATGTGGTCTCGAACTGTAGGAATGATATTCTTTAAATTTCCCCAAATACTATAATACGTATTTTAGATAAGCCTTAGCAAAATGAGTGAAGGGTAACAACATATGTTCATTTCACACATGTACAAAATCCCCCTGTGTGTATGAACCTACCTGTAATTCATCATTAAATCTCTTTTAGTCTACATGAATATAGGCCTATTGTTTTCGTATACTTTTACGTTAGCAACGCCTTACTTCAATTGATATAGTCATAAAAGGCAGTCATCTGTCACTCAAGAAGGACAACCTGCTGTGAAAATATATAGGCAGAAAGATAACACATCAACAAAAGTGAGAATACATCTGAAAACGTGACAAGTGTACTGTTCAATCTTGAAAGTCGAAGGAGGACATGGCTCAGTGATGGTTAAGCACGCACGACACCAACCTCGTGCACAACTTTCCTATATGCAAACAGCAAGAATTTGTAGGACTTACGGACTTTTCCTTTAAGTGGGTCGACCACAGCATGGCTTGCTGATGAGGCCCTCACACTAGTAAGGAGCACATTTCTTCGTACAAGCCGAGCACCTTGCCTTACTATCAGCGACGCCATTTTCAATGTTGGGAGGAAGGGTAGAAGGTTGGACATGCGCACCGATGTGCCGCCTCCAGTTGACTGATACGCTGTCGAGGTTAACTCGTACATGGGCGCATATGTCACGTGACCACTTTCTGTCACTCCATACTGCTAACCACAGTAAACGAGGAAGCAGGTTATTCCATGCGTTGAACATCGATCATTACATGTCTTTCATCTGTAAAATAATCAGCTTGTACGAAAATAACCTTAATAATCATACCACTGTCGATTATTAAAGTAAAATAAAGTTAATCTATTAGTTTGTAGACAAATACAAAAAAAACCCCAAAACAAAACAAATACATCTAGGAGGTAATATTCATGTAGGCCTAGATGCAGAACCAAGAGATTTATTACTGATGTATAAATTAATCACAGTCTGACTGCAATAAGCTCTCATTCATTCACTGTTATACTTAGCAGAATGCAATAGCTCAGACATTCACTATGAACGAAATGAGAAGGCAGATTTCTGATGTCCTAAGATTTCAGCAAAGTCAGCTATACAAGACTTCTGAAAATTAGAAATAAACTTGAATATATAAACACCCAGTAATCTGTCCCTTTTATTAAGATTTTGTAATTTCTCTAATATACACTCATTGTACTGGTACCAGAAATTAACTTGAAAATTAAAATATGACAAATGTTCATCATGCTGGCATTTCAAATTTGATATAATGCATCATGTGCAGGAAGTCACAGAAATTGAAGTAGAGGTATCAGTTGTCAGAGCCTCATGAAGTATAGAAATATTATAAATCAACTAGCTGTTTGTTGTTCTTTGCCATGCATTTGTGAAACCAAACTTGAGTGAATATTGCAATATTGATGCAATTCTCTTACAACATAGACCTATTACTAAATTTGTAATGTGTTGTATTGCTATCAGAATGCAGTCACAATTAAACTGCCTGTCCAGTTTCCTTTGTTCATGTGGTAATGATGGAAAGTTAGAAGGATAGCCAATGGATATGGCAAATTGTTTGATAATTCATTGTTAACTTATACATGTGCAAAACAAATGTATATATGTTCAATGCTTATTTTACATATGTAAAATAAATTTTTATTACCAGTATACATATGAAGGGGGCCTTCTTGTGCATGATTAGCGTGGAAGTGCCGTGCAGTCACCCAGGAGAATCTCACCAATGAGGTCTATGTTAGTTCAAGTCCAGCTCATGCTGGCTTACTTTTCAGCATCCTACGGTGGTGATGGGTTCCTGACAAAGTGCTGACTACAGTCCAACAAGTGAAATATTCTTGAGTACAGTGTAAAATGCCAAATAAATAAATGTACATATGCAAAGTTCTTGTATACATGTCCATTTTGTTTTGTATATATGTGGAGATGTTCTGTGCCAAAATTTACTCCCCCCCCCCCATAAAAAAAGACTCAGACATATACAACATTGTTTTACACATGAATAATTTAAAGAAATCCCAAAACAGCTAGCCATATAACCGTCAGTTAATCACAGCCGCTAAACTTACCTGTAGAGCCTTATTAACCCATTTTGTTCAAGACACTGGAACCATTGTTCCCAAGTATCCAGTATTTTAGGTACTAATATTCGACTTTGAGCGGGTACTTGCCTTCCTACCTTGAATTTCGTTACCACAGGGTCTCCTGCTATCTGAAAGGCCAGACCTTCCAGCACAAGGTGTCCCTGGGCCCTTTGCCTATAGGTCTAGGAGAGTTCTTCGATCTACTTCTGCCCCCCAAATTTTATAACTTTTTACAGCCCCTCTCCAGAAGGCAACCGCTGGCACCATGGGCTTTGACAGTATAGTTCTGCTGTTTCAGCATCCCAAAATTACACAATCTTCTGCCATAATAACAATTTACTCCGGGTTTCTATCATAATTTTAGTTATCAAGTTCGATTTGTTAGCAAGGCTACCTAAGAACTCACCTGCAAGACGCCTACAATGTACATAACCCTGAATATTTACCTTTCATTAACATCACAGGCATCAGCTTAATTTTGATTCATTGTATTTTATAATAATTAATATGCACGTAGGACTGCAACAATGGAACATCCCCAGTACATTATTGTAATTATAATTGTATGCAAACTTGCCCTCAATACAAGCAACACCCTTTAAGTTACCACCCCTCTTACATACATTTACCATGGCATTGTTTTCGATCTTATTAGAGGCCGATGCTTGGGTATATGACACTAACTACTTCGTTAAAGTACAGCTAAAAATCACCTGAAACGTGTCTGAGTCTATTTGGAAGGCTAGAACTAAGGGTGGCTTCACCTGGACCCTTGCCTCTTGGGCTGAGATAAAAAAATCCTTTCTATCTCAAGCTCTAAATTCTATTAGGTTCTGCCATCCCCAATAATAGTAGAGACCCCAGGACAATGGAGCAGTCATAGACTTAGGTTTAACTAGGTCTTAATTTCCTAAGTTGAAACTGAAGGGATACAGAATCTTCCTGATTGGCTGGTGTGAAAGATAGGCAAGTACAAGCTACTTCAGGTATGACAGATTTATTCAAGTGTGATCACAGCTGCTGGGTTTAACCCAGGAAACCCTATCTCAGCTGTCAGCCAACTAGCGTTAATTACGTATCCCTTAAAACACTAAGTTTTATTTTTGTCATGAAAGTCTAGGATAACTCTCATGTTTAAAATAAAAATCCTTCAGGTAAGTCACAATTTTAGTGCAGTAAACTGTTTTGAAGTTAAGAATAGGTTTGACTTAAATCTAAGACAGCATCGTGATTCTGATCCTCATAATAAAACAGGCTCGCAATTCATTTCTGCTTTTTAAGATAACCTATACATTTCTCATCATGACAAAATTTAATAAAAACAAATCTTGATTATAATTTATGAAAAAAATGCGGTTTTATTAGAAACCATGACTGTTCAGATACAGTATTCAGAACCAGGCTTAAATTCACAAATAAATGAAATCCATCAGCCATATATATCCAGAGAGCCATTTTTTACAGATTTCTTTTTAAATAAGTAACTCATAGTGACAATATATCAAATTTATGAGAGTGATTGTCTTTACAAGTGATGCCAAAACTCCTATACAGTCATGGTGAGAGGTCAAATTAACATTTTGACCATCACACACATTCCATCAATGAAAAAAGCATTCAATGTTTTAAATACATAGAGATGACTGAACACATTTCATGTTCTTATGGGTTACATTACAAGTGCAATACTCAACGGAAGTCATCACGGTTGGTTTGGGGGAATATTTAACTATTTACACACAACTCTGTTTAAGTGATTGTTTAGTCAACCAATCAGAATCTTCATTAGTGTTCACATCCATTATTCACAATACTTTAACATGCTGATTGCAAGCTACTTCACAACTACTATTCAAACAGAATTCAAGTAATTATAAATAAAACATACTCAACATAAAACAGAAGACAGAGTTAATACATGATTGCACTTGATTTGCTAGCGAACTGTTCAATTGCTATTACCTAATGAGGCTATGGTTAGGATCCTCTCAGCTGAATTTTATATGTATGCCAGTGTATATCAACTGAAATACACTGCATGCAAATTTGTGTTATAACTTGTGATTTTTCAACTAAATGAAATATAAATTTCAATTTAACAGAGAGAGAGAGAGAGAGAGAGAGAGAAACTGTGGTTCTTGCAATTTATGATCTTGTTAAAACTAGCCCACAAAAGGATATCAATATAAAATTTCGGTCCTTGTACAGACAGTTCATTTACTGTTACAAAGGTCCGGTGAAACTTATATTTATGCATCACAACAAAATCTCATTAGTCATTATTTACTTAAAATATTTTAAAGGATTAATAAATGCAATCAAAAGAATGATTTAGAAATTAACAATGGCCACATTTAGTGAAGGAATGTGGACGGCTGTGTCTTTTAATTACAAAAAAAGAATACAAATGTTTTGGCATAGGGTGAATAACCTGTGTTGAATATCAGTTTTTCATTATACTATTCAAATTTATACCATACCTTCACAACCATAGTGTGGCAACATTTACATTCATTGACATATCCAAAGTCATTCTTTGTATGAGTTTTTGAATTCTGGATCTTCAAAAACTGATCACTCTCAGTGACAGACAGTGGGCACATAATAGTATATAAATTGTATTTAAACAAAGGTTTAACACAAGCTTACGGATGATGGTTACAATTCTACCCGAATTCCATGGATATGACAATGAAGCTACTTTTAACCATCAACTAAGAAAGTTAGATGTTGTTGGACTATTGACCCCTTTTATGCACGGCCAAAACGGAGACAAAGATCATGTATTAAAAGACAGGTTAGAACACAAACGTCAAGATTCTGTTTCATCTGCTGAAAACACAAAGAGGGGAATGTGAATAGCCAGTGCTTGTTTCCACAACTTCATGGAAGCTTGAAAATTTAACATTTATTCTTAAATACTTCACATTAACTAGATATAGCATACAACTAAAGCCATTCCTAGAGAAAACAGTCAATGATCAAAAAAAAAAAAAAATGCCAGGATTCTCAAAATCAAGAAATACTGTAAATATTATGACAAAATTTTGACAAATCAGTGAGATCTCTCGGAAAACTGAGTTCATCTTTTGAAGTTCGATGATTAAGGCATTTTGGTGACAGAATTAGGGAAAGTGTTTTGAAGGCTTTGTATTTAGATAACAGAATTAACACTGATATTCTTTGCACAGTGAATTAACATTGGCACTGCACATACTGAACTAAGATTATGCAATGCAATACAAGAAATATGTTTTTATAATAACTATCATTTACACTTTGTCTAATATTCAATAGGCACACCAATTTACTGCATGACAATACAGCATATACCCTTTCTAGGAAGTTTTTGGTATCAATTCACTTAAATATCTATAAATTTTCTTAGCCTAGAAGCCCAACTAGACACTACATAAGGCTAACATTAAGCAATTGGCAATGTGACAGTTCACAGTCAACAAACAGGATCATGGACACATTATTATGCACCACTGGCTAGAAAATTAATACACAGAATTAATTCATAATACACTTGATGTAAATTTATATTTTTTGCTGTCTCTTCTTTCTCTCAGCAACCTGCTACAAACAAAAATGGTCAATGCCACAAACACAGAGTTCTAAAAGCTTTCATCTGTGCTTTATGCATGCATTTAGAAAGCCCAAAATGTTGACTAAGAAATATGAAAGCAAGTGATGGCATATTTCTCCCATTGTGCACTCAATGTGGACGGCACCTTGCCGCAGTGTAACAAATGAATAAAGGTTTGACAAGTTCAAAGCAATATTTCAGCTGATGACTTCAGTTTTTACATGATGAAAAGTTAACTAATCTAATAGTGTAAGAAAATAAAATACATGTATCATGAACACCAGTCTCAATGGTGCATTAATACCAGTCTCAATTAATGCAGTCTGGATTTATACATCATCTTGACAGAATTTTTATGACAAAAAAAAAAATCAACTTTTTTTTTTCTGTTACTGAACTCTATACATGTGTACATGAGTATGTGACAATTTTGCACCTGGTTATTCATGTTGTTCACAATGACTGGAGGAAAATGCATTTTTAATGTGTCGGTAAGTATCTATTGGCAGCGACCAAGAGCTTAAGTATCGGTATACAAGTAGCTTCGTTGTTGTTGTAATAGGTTTTCATATAAATTGACCTTAATATCAGCAGGGTAGTGGTTCACAGAATATATCAGAGTAAGATCAGTAAAAAAATATACATGCATGTATAGACCATGAAATACGAGTCACTCCAGAGACGTAACAAAAGTCAGCAAGACAGAATCCACAGATTACCTGAATACAAAAACCTCATGAGCATGTAAATTACAGAAATTTATGTAGTGCATGAAGACAATACCATTTCATGATCATCTTGGGAGCTAATTTCAGGGTAATAACTAACAAAAAGGAAAATTTCTGTTGCAAACAAAAGATAAACTGTTAACAGTAAGTCAACTCATTTTCTATCAACATAAGCCTTTGTCTGAATTTCACATCACTAGAAAGGGGTATCCAGTGGTTTTATATTTGCCTGCATATCTTTTTTCTTTCTCATTTATTAATGAACTTGCAGGACCACAATCAATTGTACTAATGGATTGTGATCATCGTAAATAGCTGAACTGTGGATAGGAACCTGAGCTGGTATTCTCACAAAGCAGTAACTTTTGAAGTGTGAAAGGCTAACGTATCTAAAGATGAAAATTGCATATGTAAAACATTCTGACATGGTCACTGACAATTTACTGGCTTATCACTTGATCTGCATGTATGTTTAAAAAAAAAATTTTGTAAGCAATTTGAGTGTGTGTGTGTGTGGAAGGGGGCACTGCGGTTAGTTAAAGTTTTGAATTGTTGTTTAAGGCTGTGAATGATGATGAATTTAATTTTATGCAGCTGTCTATACCAGAAGGGTGAGATCGAACAGGTGCTTATGTTGAGGAATTCCTTCATGAAATGTCACCCTGACACAATGATCAACACAGTCAGACAACACTGAACAGGACATACTGCATAAAACCTGGAAACATCTAATTTTGTAACTTAATACAGCATTTCCAAGCCCATACTGTCTTCAAAAGTTCATTATAAAGGGCTAAGAGATGTCATTTTTGCTTTTTTTATGCTATAAAATTAACACATGATGTAGTATCATACAATAAGTTCAAAAAGCACGGGCCTGCAAACTTGATAATTATCTTTCTGACGGGCTGGAAGAAAAGTTCAGGGAAGTCAACATGTCATGCTTTCACATCTCTGTGGTACATCATAAGTAGAACAATTCAGCAGTGTACTTCACAGTCCAGTGTTCGTGGGCCGGCACGGGTCAAGGGCAGACAACTGCAGACCAATCACAGACTGTGCTAGATTTGCCTAAGGCGGAGGGTCACCTCAACACAGATTTTTTGGTTAAGCCCCCCTGGACTCTCGCCGTGTCCACAACATCCAGTAAGTTTTTAGAGTCCATGGCCAGTACATGGGCAGCCTGTAACATGCTCTTTCTGTACTCTGTATCCAATGTTGTCGTGCTGTACTGCTGTGCCAGCTTCATGGCCTGGATTAGGGAGGCCATGTCTTTACTCAGCACTTTGTGCGCCATCTCAATCTAAGACAAAGAAAACAAAATATGTTCAGTGTTAGCCACCATTAGCCACACAATTTCAATCCCATAGCAATTTAAAGCATATGTATGAAAGCAGGAGAGCTACTGGTTTACACTTTATTTTACTGCAGACCACAGTTAACTGCATAGAATAGATGAACAAATGAAAATGGTTACAGGCCAAGTGGGCAATATTTTAGCCATTTCAATATTGTGGCAATTATTCACACAGATATCCAACTCTGAAATCCAATCAAAAATGCTTCCATCTACTTACACATGTTTATTTATTTATCTGACTCCTCATCTATCCCGTACTCAAGAATTTTTCACTTATAAATGGAGGACACTGGAGTGCCTGGTATAAATATCTGAACATTGTGAGGTACATTTGTGCACATGTTAGTGAAAGACGTTATCTTGAACGAACCTTAGACTTCACAAATGGGTAGATGAGCATCACTGATGCTACACCAGCAACGAAAACACAGGAATGTAACAATTCCTTGTCCAGGGTCAAGTTTGAACTTGCACCTCACCTGTGCTACATACATGTAGATGCTCTACCAAAAAAAGTCATTGAAAAACGCATGCAAATTTATTAACAATAAAAAGCATTGTCCAGTTCACGGACTTTACTTACCTGACTGCTTTGCTGTCCTGGCAACTTTGTTACCACATCATCTACACTACCCAGAAGGCCTCTTAACTCCAAACCGACTTTCTGTAACAAGAAAGCAAAACTATATGGCTGTAACTCTACATATTTCAGGGCATGGAGTTTACCACACAGAATTATGCATTTTTCACTTAATGAATTTTATTTATTTATTTATTTGATTGGACTTTTATACCATACTCAATAATATTTTTAATATATTTTAAACTGAATAAGAAATTGTGTTGTCATAATTACTACAATGATTTTCACACAAAAAAGCACCACTCAATTGTTGGAGTTTTTGGTCTTCTAATAAATTTCAAACCTGACTAAGATATTAATGATATTTAATCTTAATACCAGCAAATGAAAGTTTGCTTGGCATGAATGTTTAGAATACTTCTTCTATTCCTAGCTAAATTAAACAGGAAAAATCACACGATCACCATCATTTATTTATTTATCTGACTGGTGTCTTACACCATACTCACGAATATTTCACTTATACTACGGCAGTCAGCAAAAATAAAATTCATCTATAATGAAATAGTGGGAGGAAACCGGGCACGGCCCTGTGGAAACCACAACCATCTGCATATTTCTGGCAGACATTCCCACATATGGCCACAGAGGAAGCCAGTATGAGCTGGACATGAACTCCCAGCGACGGAGGCTTCTGGGTCACTGCGCAGTGCTGGCACACTAACCACAGGCCACACAGGTCCTCACTATCACCATCTGGATGTAAGTTTACCTGGTAACCAACTATTTCATTACGGCCGAATTTTTTTTTTTTTTTTTTTTTTTTTTTTAAATGAAGTACTGACCTTGACAAGGTCAACATAATTTTCTGCTCTTGCCATATGGACTCCTCTTGACATGTCCATCACAGCCCGCACCACATTCGTAGTATACTCATACACCTTATCACCAGTTCTTTCAATGTCCGCAGTTGGACTCGGCTCATACTGAAAACAAAAGAGAAACAGAACATAAACAAAACCTACAGATAAGCAGTTCCAATAGAACTGATTATCCAACAGTACTGATTATTTCAGCAAAGTTTAAAGCACACTGAGCATCATGGATAATTTCAGGCTACATAAGTAGTTCTGTCATGAGAACCAACATATTTTAAGCTCAAGCAAACCAATGTCACTGAGATGTTTGTCTCGATCTTGAATAATTAGCACAGTATTTAAAATAATATCATTGTGCTATGAACTGGAATAAATTGATGGAATCATTTGTCAACCAAATAAGCATTTGTTAAAAGGAAATGATAATTAGTTCAGAGCGACCTACTCACAGTTTTTTCTCCTGATGCTCCATTTTCTGTGGCTTCACTGGAACTACTAGCTGTGCTGCTGCCTGAAAAAAATATAACCAGTTATGATTTTAATTTTCATATTAGCTTGGACTAACAAGTCTTCACTTTCAGTACACCATGAAACAAAACCAAACATTTTAACTTTTTCATTTTCAAAGAGTGATTCATGTCAGAAATGTAGCGCCACTTGTTAAAGACAAACATTTTGTTCATTGTTTCATATATTCATGATCTCTAGTTATTTCCACTTGATGAGGCAACTAAAATATCCTACCACTCAAGCTGGAGTTTCAGCAAGGAAATTTAAGGAGGTAATTATGTACTCACTGGAGTTCTGACTGGTAAGTCTTGGATGACACCTGGGCCCACCTGGAGCACTCGGTGGAGGTGTGTTCTCTTTGGCACTGTTTTTCTGAACACTACTTGATAGTTTTTTCACCAAGTTCTTCTTTTGACCATCCTGCAAACAAGAGTTCAAGTAATAATGTGATCTATCATGAAGACTAAAAAGGAGAAAACAACTGGGTTTTTATTCTATTTTAAGGCATTGTATGTATATATCTATGCTTGGGATTTTACATCGTATTTCACAATTTTTCAGTCATATGATGATAAAGAGTCATTAAGTGTGTGAACAAATACTGTATCTTCTTGTGGCAGGGACAGTCGATTCCGTCGAAGTGCTGCTGCCACTGAAGCATCATGTCAAAGACACCAGACATGACACCCAACCCAGTCACATTATACTGACACCGGACCAACCAGACATGTATCCTTTCTTTAGCCTCTCAGTGCTGAGCACCAAGACTCAACAGGGATTTGATCCTATGTCTGTCCACTGAGGCAGATGCTCTAACCAATGTCTCTTTGAAGCGATTTTTATGGTATTGTGTTAATGACGATACAGATTTACCTATTATATATAGCAAAGTGAGTATTCATGCTACCAACACGCAACAAACCATGGACATGGGCTGAGTACTTTTCTTAATAATAGTGTCTGCTACAGCACAATGTGGCTTTTTCTAGGCGAACAATTCTGTTTCCTATTAAAGGACTGTAGATTCAAAATCAGCTGTTCTGGAGAGAGTGAACTGCAAACTTACACTTTCATGATTGAAATGTACAAAAACTATGACAGTGTTTGTGAGTACACTTTTCTACCTGGACCAACTGCTTTTCCTCAGAGAGCAGCCATCGTGCATCTTCCTCAGATTCTCGTTGTTGCTGTCTCATGCGGTCCTCGAGTTGCTGCTGCTCTCTCTGATCCATGTACTTTTGCTGCTGCATTGTCATGTGATCAATGGCTTCTCTTTCCTGTAAAGGAAGATAACTGACATCACAATCTGACAGGCTAGATGACTATAGTATGAATGAATGAATGAATGCTTGGGGTTTAACGTCATACTTGACAATTTTTCGTGTGACGATGAGGAGTCATTACGTGTGTAAATATATACTGTGTCTTCTTGTAGTAAAGCGAGTACATGCTGCAAAAATGCTGTCCCCACTCAACTATCTTGCCAAAGACACCACACATGCCACGGGTCTCTCAACTTTGAGGTGGATGCTCTAATGCCAGCAAAGCAGTGTGACTATAGTATGTAGTTTAAAACAATTTATTAACAGCTGCAGACACCACCGCTTTCATATTTAATACACCGATGGCCTGCCTGATGCATTACGACCAATATAATTATTTATCTGACTGGTGTTTAATGCAGTACTCAAGGTCTTTCTCCTTCTGTCGTATCAGGAACATAACAACAAATGCTTTCTTAAAAATATTTTACGTGCATTTATAATTTGTGCAACTGTAAGTTGTTAACAAAGACCTAGAAATCTTCACTACAAATTACCTATGTTAGTTACATGTACACTTAAGTATAATTAAGTTTGTAATGCTAGTCATACACCATTGAAAGGAGAGCACAACAGTTCATTAATGCTCAATACAATCTGGCATATGCTCATATTAGTAGTATACTAAAGCAAAAGTGAAAAATTACATCTGTGTCAAGACTTTGTTATCTTAAAAGTTACTCAATGTACTATGTTACAGTTACTACAAAGCTGAAACAAGCAACAATTTAGATTGCTTTATAAGTTAACTGAGACTCACGGCAGGTCAAAAGGCAGATTAAAGAAAAAGTAAAACACAGGCACATGAATTTTTTCACACACACACACACATATGCTCACAAAACAACAACAACAAACCCATGGATGAGTTACTTAAACAGGAAGATCATTTCGATTGTAGTGCACAGGGCTAGAAAAATGTCTAAGACTAAGAGCAGACATGCAAAAGTCCGAAGTTTTCCTCTGTGTAAGACTACACACAAGGTTTCTATACATATGTCTCTAATAGTTGTTTCAACCAATATCTGGAAATCACATAAATTTCTGTTAGCATACCTGAATGTTGTTTACCTATCTTGATGATCAGCATTGAATTTACTGAATACCTGCTTGATCAATCAGCCTCTGATCAGTAACATTACACATTAGGTCTAACTACAAATTTGATTACTAGGAGAGGTTTTGATGCTGTCTATTACTTAGCCAAGGCAGTGTGTTAGGTTAAAGCAGCTTTGCTTGACACTCACATGCACACTCAGGGGTCTTCGGGGCGAGCCGATGCTGGGGATTACAAGGGAGTGGCGAGGAGAGGGTACCTGTCCAGGTGGAGGCCCCTCCATCATCTCACGCTCAGCGATGTATGCTCCAGCAGTGTAGCCTGCAGACTGGTACCCTGACGACTGTGCCCCTGAGGAGACACTGACTGCCGCACTCGGCTGAGCGGCTGTTGTTGTAGGCAGCTTACTGTAACCCAGTGAAGAAGGGAAATAACTCTGGTGGATTGAGGGTCCTCCTGGAGCAACAGTATTGACTGGTTCATGGGCAGTCTCTTCTACCTGGCTGTTAAACGACTTGCTGGGGTTTTCGAAGCTGGTCACAGGTGTACTGTGCCCAAGTGGTAAGTTAGAAGTGCTGCCCCACTGGAGTTGCTGAGGTACAGACATACTGTTGTTTATACTGAGATTAGGGGTGGAGCCTGTTGCCACAGGAAACGGGGGCCGTGTTGGCTGGAAGAAGAGGATGGCAAGTTTATCAGTAAAAAGTCCACTAATTAACATTCAATTGACATGATTACAGCTGTTAATTTAAAAAAACTACGTTTGGCAGTGGGGTGGCGTAACATGAAGTGCATGGCTGTCTTTTAATGTGGTAATGTGGCTAAATACAAATTATCATAATATATTACAGACCAGTGGTTAAATTTGACCAAAGCTTCTAGCATGTATATATTCATAAACTGAATTTTTGATTTAATACAGTAAGTTTTTAATACAGTGAGTTTGGTGTAGGCTTACCTTTGGAGGGGCTTGTTCTTCCTCTGAGCCATTAGAAACTGAAACAAACAGGACAATACATAAATATTAGGTTCTTTCATTTTCTTAATCAATGTGTTATAACCCTATTACATTCGTATACAAACTACAAAGAGAGAAGGGAGTTAACGCTCACCCCATGAAATGGCTTGAACCCTGCGATTATCACGTCTCATTTCCTCCTCTTGTCTCAACCGCTCCTCTAACAGAGATTCCCTGGAAAACAATTAAACAGGTTTGCATCAGAACAAACAAATGCCATGAATCACTGGGATATGGTAAAGCTGACTATGATGAGCTTGGACTGAATTTCCTTTTGCTGTGAGCCATAGTAGTAGCTATAGTTACCCTAATTACTCAACCTTTTCGCATATGAAAAAGGAATTTTCAGTGCAATTTAAGCAAGCTCTTAGCTTCACTTTGTAGACCTAACTATGGTTGGATTGGCAAATTTCAGGGCTTTATAAAAAGTATAATGTTATAATGTTACACAAAATAATGATATGCGAAAAGGTTGAAGAATTACATAAGTGCAAAATAAAGATGCTTCCTATCAGTCCACATTCATGTGTCAACACATATGCTGGAAGCCAGCATGAAAAGCTTATTTAAAGATTACCTTGGGCAGCAGGTAACTTACTGTAGCGTCTGTTTAAGATGTGAAAAGGCTGGCCTCTTGGAGGGTTCATAGGACCAGCAGGCACACATGAGATTGTAGAGGCCTGGGGGACAGCCAGGTGGGAGGGGCAGCCTCTCTCCTGCCTCTATCTTCCCTATCACATCGTTATTCTTTACCCCCTGGAATGGCTTAACACCATACATCAGGATCTCCCAGATACACACACCTGCACAATAACAAAGTAAATGAGATTTTGTCACGACATCTGAGGAATCTGTGTAAGAAGACAAAACTACATGTCTAGATACCCCAAAATGGAGGCAAAGTTATAAAAATGTGCCTTGGAAAGCTACATCAAGCATTCCATGCTATGCAGACTAAAATCTCTCTAGAATGCATTCATTATTAAATTATTTTTGGGGCAACGAATTAACCATCAGATGTTGTTTAATGTTGCTGTATGAATTGTTAAATTTTTCAGGCTTTACATTTCGTCAAATGTTTCATGTCCTCATGGAAATCAGTACACCAACATACCCCCAAATTTCCTGATCATAGTCTCTATTTCAATAACACAAATGAACACACAAACAACCATATATAAAATGAAGACATAAGGTATTTACATTTATTGAATGCTAGTTTAGTGATAAAGCCAGTTTTTCATGCTAAACCTCAGCTAACTTACCGAACATCCATACATCACTGGCTGTGGTGAACCTTCTGAAGTTAATGGATTCAGGGGCCATCCACTTTATAGGCAGTTTACCTTTGGAAGCTGGAGTGCAAGGGCAGTATGCACCATAAGTATACATTTAACAGCATATTGGCTAAAACGTCAGGACATAACATACCCCTGGTACAGCTTTATCAATACTTGTTAAAGTTTAGTTTGATTTGAATAAAATAATATATAGCAGATATCATACTCACATTATGGATTGGTCTTATTTAAAAAAAAAAACGTTCCAAGAAAAACAATCGAAGCCAAGTAACTGAATTACTGCACCTTCACCGTGTCAGCTGGCCCAGCTGGAGTATAGGCCTACCCTGGCGTATAAAACCAGCCTTTCCTGACTGCTTGTACAAGGCAACTCATGATGTCATTTTTCAGTATATGTGCATATTTAAAAAAAGAAAAAGATAAAAATACTGATATCTGAACATCAACCTAGTGAAAATATATCTTTGCTATTTCCCTTCACAAAACACTTAACATGCTGTTTTCCGGGTTGTGTTCTATAAACTATGCTATCCAATATTTAAAGTTGATGGTTGTGTGGCATTATTTACAGGGAAACATTCAACACTCCTCTGCATTAGGCTTTATATTCACACGGTTGTCTTGAATCTACCAATCGCCTGTCTACCTCCCAACTGGTGTATGCAGTCCATACAAGAATGGAACATGGGTGGTTGCCGTTTGATCACTAAATAATAATGTTGCCTTGCATGTGTGGATTAAACACCCATGACCCCATGAAATTACTGAAAATGTACAGTACCTTTGTAATAGCACTGCTCTTCAACCCAGCGAGACAAGCCAAAGTCTCCCAATTTCACTGTGTCGTGGGCTGACACCAAAACATTTCGTGCTGCAATATCTCTGAAAACACAAATGCAACATATTCTACATAGACAAAAATGTTTGGTTAAGAAAGAAGGTATGATATTTAGGATATAACATTTTAACTGGATGACAAAATACATTTATTATTATAAAGCACTCTACATGGTAAGGGTATATTATCTATTGCAGTTTAAATGCAATTTCAAACAGAGAAGGGCCCTCACTAGACAGAAAGTCAAATGAATTTTGCTGAAAGTTTGTAATGTCTAAAATCCAGCTATAGCCATAGCCATGCACATTCACAAGTAAATTATTTTGAGTGTGGCATACAATATCAACCACTTAGACAAATAAATAAATGAAAAGAAGTTGAAAGAAGGACAAAACTGTCTTTCATTACTTTCAGGTATAATAATGACTGTTAGTGTGAGGCAAGAGTGAAATGTTTTGGTACTGACTTACAAAACTGTGATAGCTCTATAAAACATTTTGAAATTTTTCTCTAGCCAGCACAGAAATCCATGTGGCACACTCACATGTAAAGCATACATAAGAAAGTAAGGTTACCTGTGAACAAATTTTTTGCTCTCAAGATACGAGAGCGCTGTGCTAAGCTGATAGGCATACATGATTAGGGTGGTCAGATCCAGCCTGTGGGAGTTGTTTTGAAGATATGCCCTCATCTGGACAACAGATAAACACTCATTTAAATATGAGTACAAAGGCAATCAGACATCAATAAAACAAATCTGTAACTGTTTTCTTGTATTTTAAAACACATTTTTGGGGAGACATTAACCAACACCTGCTGATGTTGTGCAATGATAACAATAGTTATCTGGGGACATATTCATGTACCATTAAGTACTCAAAATTATATACCATAGCAAAAAAACGCGTAGCCATTACACCACCATAAGAGTTACGTACTCATAACATTAAGTGGGCTTCAAGAATCCTGCGCCAGACGGATGATAGAAGGACATAATGTTATTTACAGTAATATCTTACAGCAAGAAATTTTTATGATAGGCTCAATTAAACAGATGATATCATATTATCTAGAGTTACCTCTCCATGCTTAGCTAACTCCATAACAATCCACACTGGTGATGTTTCTGAACAGATTCCAATCAACTTCACAATATGGGGATGATCAAACTGACGCATAATATCTGTAAAGAGAAAGAAACATTTTAGGGTACCCAGGCAATCTAATTAAATGCTAGTCTACATTTTCAGTACAAATAGTTACAACTTTTGAGGCACATTTTCATATGGTGATGTTCTGAGAAAAAATTCATGATTTTCTCTAAACTTTGCAAAGTTCATCACCTTTTCAAATCATAACTGGAATAGATATTCATGACTATTCAGATTTTATCATGACTGTTGGGGCATTGTATACATGTATATATATAAAATTAAAACTGTAATATTTACTACACCAATTCCTTCTGATGTGACAAACTACATGGCAACGGAAATTAAGCATTGCTAAGACTCAAACAGCTTATTATTCTGACAATAAAAGGAAGTTCACTTTTTCCAACTTACAAGCTTCCTCAAGGAATTTTTCTGTCATAGTATCTTCGTTGTCTTCTTTACAAGTCTTCACAGCAACTGGAACCTCCTCATAATCCTGGAGAAAAAAAAAAAACAAAAAAAAACAAAACAAAGATACAATTAAAGTCATAATTCTGGACAGCAGTTTTCCCCTCTTTCTTCAGTATATTATTATACTTGATAATTCATTTAAAATTTTAATATGTCGAATGATAAAATTATTAGCACTTTTAATTACTCTTGTTTATTTCTACAAAGTGCAAGTTTTATGGATAATTTTCATTACTGTATCCATGAATACTAACCTATGTTAAAATGTACTTATTTAACTCTCCGAGCCGCAAAGCGACATAGTCGGTGCAAAGAGAAGTTACCATGATGTCAGAATGTCACCACTTAAAAGGTCCATAATGAGTTACTCATACACCTTTGTCATTTAGTAAAAATGTTTCCAAATGTATTTATATTTACACTTGTTAAAAAATATGACATTACAGAGAAAGATATGCATGTTAACAAACAGATATTCCTTACCTTATCAAAAAATACACCTTTATAAACATCTCCAAATTGTCCTTCACCAAGAATTTCAATCAACTTGATGTTTTCTCGACAAATTTCATAATTTTTGGCTGAAAAGAACAAATTTAAATGTCAATCAAATATTCACACATTGATCACTGACAAAATAGAAAAGGACAAAAACAAAAATTAATGTGTTCCCTCAAAAACATTAAGAATTTTAAGTTCACATTCAAATACAGCTGCAGAACAAATACATTTTTACATGATTCACAACATACACAAAATGAGCATTTGGGAGTATCTTTGGATAAATGCAACACTATTTAAGTATAATAAATATCTCCTTTGGAAACTTGTACACAAATGTGACAAAATAATCATTATCTGAAGATGATGATATACTTCATAACAATACAACCGTATAGAAACAACTTGAGTAACAAGCACACAATATGTGGAGCAAATGCTATTAGTAAGTTACCAATATATGATACAGTAGCTACACACGTCTCAACAGCCCTCCTATGGAAATACCTCCATCACTTTCTCATCTGATATGCCATGTGTACAGTAATGACTAACAAGACATTGAAACCAACAGAAAACCAACTTATTCCATTACGTAAGTATCACGTAGGATGCAGCCTGAAGTTCTTGACTATATTGACGACACAGTTGCACAGCTTATCCCAATATTTCATTTCTTTGAAACTTAGATTAGAGTTTTTGGAAGGTTGTGGCTAATTTTGAGAGGAGAAAGGGCAACCCTGATTTCGCACAAAAATAAATTGTCACATTAAATGAATGAAAGACTGAGCATTTTGAAAGTATCTTGGATGTGATGTGTACTAAAGCCACTAATGAAAAGGGTAACTAAATTTTATAATTACACAATTTTTCTCTTGAGTGTTTATCAAAGCAAAGAGAAAAATTAAAAGATATGGCGGCACTGGCTAATAAAAATTCTATGCTCATGTTGCCAACAGTGGCTATGAAGTAAGCATAAATAGGGAAAAGATGTTCCTTTTCTGTGTACATGTACATAAGACTGACAGTGTAATAATATACCAAATAACACCAAAAGGTCATTATGTTATTTCATCATTTATGCTGAGTACCCTACAGGTATGTGTCGGAACACTAAAAACAAAATGCCTTATTAATCCTGTGTACATGTAGAAGTTTACAGCGTTAGGTAGCACAAGTATCGTTATGTAACTACAATGTGCATGTGCATTAGGACTAGCAGATATAAAAATGTATGTCAGGTAATCTCTTAATAATATCATTTTATTTCAATTTTTAAATCCCGAGATAATTGCAAAACGAATTAAAGCTAGAAAGATGCACCTTTTCTTTTTTAACAAGTCACAGAATGAATTAACCAATGTATCACACAGTATAAGATATGTCATAACCTCCATGCATATATGATGCGGATTTCATAAGCAAACCTAATAACTACGAACAAATACATTCCATGCTGTTATTCAAATACATGTACATACAAAAACTACATTTATTAATAAAGAAACTACTTGGAACTTCAATGAGCTGTTAAAGCTATCTTGTCTAAATATGGATGCCATTCACTAAAATGACAACCGCCCTGAACATTCTACTGATGAGAATGCAGCACAGCATTTTTCTTGTTTTACAAGCACAGATTGAAATACTTTTGGTTTAGCTGTTCTTACAAATACTACCTATTTTCGCACATCTGTCAAGTTTTCACCTCAGCAGTATCATTCAGTCAAGTTATTTACTAAATGCATCACGATTTGTTTGTTGACAAGAAAAAAAAAAAAAAAATCAGATCACTGCAAACAAGTAACCTGGTCATGCCACCTAGTGGACAAGAGGTAGACAACTCACACTTTTGCTTGGCAGATGAGAGACTGACTTGCCCAGTCAACATTGACTGGGTCAGAATAACTGCAACTGATGGGAACAAAACCATCCCAGTGTACCATATTAAAAGTATTTTCAAGTCAAATTAATAAGCTCTAGTATAAACACCTGAATTATAATGCTCAATTTTTCTTCAAGAAAATAAAATCTGGAGATATTACAAAGAACTTAATGTACTCTTGTGCACAACTACACAAGTTTGGAAAGGAAAGTTTTGTTTTCCTGATGCTTGGGTCAGTGTACTTCTTGTAACTTGCAATTCACATGAGCCAAAGAAATATTTTTTTTTTCATTTTTTTTTAAAGCATAACTGACATCAAATTAAATTCTACATGTTCACTACTGCTAAATGCTGCTAGAAAACCCAATGGTGAATGGCAAGGAAAAATAAAATCATGGCCAACAAAAGAACTGCCCTTTTTTCTACTTTAATCTTAAAACTTGAAAATAATAACTTAAAATAACTTCTACACCTATTGTGCTAAAGACTATTCCGAATTCTTACCATCAGGGGTGCTATAATCTCCTTCCTCTTCAACTATTTCAGCATAGTCAGACACCCCTGCCGAGGAGAAATTAACATGGCAGCTCACCAAAATGCAAACTGTAATACACATGCACCAATGCCATCATACAGTATTGTAAACCAGAGACCTGTGACTGGGGGAAGAATTCCAGATCGCTCTATAAACTTTTGGTGAAGCCCTAAGCCCAAATTCAACATGTGGAGTTGTAACCTGTACATGGCATACAAATCTTTTTCTTTTAGCTACCTGAATCAAATTTTCCAATGAATAAAAATGTATAGAATACCACATTTATTTTTTACTAATTTTACTTTATGCTGTTTTTTAACAGAATGAATCTTTGAGCATTAGAAGCCATTACAAATAAGCGAAAAACTTACGCTAAAAATTCATGTATTAAACTCATTCTGATACCCTGGTTACAGGCCTCTGGCTATAGACAGCAAGTACATGTAATCCAATCCAATAAGACAGTCAGTAGAGTCAGAGAAACAAAGCGGTCACATGACCAAAGCAATAAGAATAACTGAATACACATGCTCACACCGCCATACGCTAGACAGGAAGCATTTCATAACTCCGAGCACAATTCAGTAGTGTCTGCATTCCACAGGAGAGAAATTTGTCAACGAATTGGAACAATCACGAAGACAATGAAGTACGAAGAATGTGATTGGCTGATTTTGACACGGTACATGGATGAGTTTTTGAATGGCCTAAATAAGCCAATCAATGCTGAAGGATTGAACAAAAATCCCTAATAACTGCAGGGTAAACAGAAAAAAAACATACACACACACAAAAATTTTGACTGCCTTTTTCCACCACTTTTTTGTAACAGTTCATAAGAAGATTTTGTGCAATCCTTTCAGGTTTCTCTGGGTGATTTAGAACATGTCAGTAAAGAGTACAACTCACGGTCTGTGGGACTCAAGGGTGCAGAGGCCTTAGTGAAGTTGACTGGATCTGAGCTCTTTTGAGAACTACAACAAAAAACAAAAAAACAGAAACAAAACAAAGGTCAGTATTAAATGAACATTTTAACTGAGCATGTATATACAACTATAACATTTTGAGCTAAGTTTAATATAAGCTTCTTATTCCTCCCTTCTTTTTTTTCTTTCTTTTTCACAAATGTTTTTTGATACTAATCTTTCAGAATAGCTCTTTATTTGAATTGTTTCTACACACATTTTTGCAGAAAAGCGTACCTTGAAAACACTGACAAACACATGCCATAAAGTATGTCTTATACACAAATACTGCAGGTTAACTTGTTTCTTACCTTGACCTTGGTGTTCTTGGAATCGTTTCACCTGGGTAAACAGTGAGATATAAGAAATAACACTCATTTGGAGTTATGTTTCTTTTTTTTCAAGAAAAAGGACAACAAACTTTTGCAGGTAAAAATAATGTGAAGAATTTTTCAGTCAGTTTAAGTTTCAAGAAAAACAACTGACACTGATTACATCTTGTCTATGTAACCTAGTTACTCACTTACATCCTTCCAACTTTAACAATCACTAACAAATCTTATACCATGTGCATGTACAACACCATTTTGAGAAATGACAAAATAAAACAATTCCTCACAACCGACACACATGATGTGATATTTTTAATTAGATATGATCCATTGTGACAGTTATGCTACACGTCCATCTAAACAAGGTACATATAAATAAGTGCATGTTACATCATGAACAAGAATTGTTATTTGCAGGCACAATTTTCGGAATGGTTTATAGGAAATGCAGGTGATATTGGAATACACCAACAAAGTGGCTATCATTGTCCCATGTCCTGTTATCCATATATAATTTTGTCATAATTTGGTGATTATTTCATTTATAATCAAACTCCAGCAAAAAAAAAAAAAAAAAAAGAAAAAGAAAAAAAAATATCTTAACATAAAAAAGAAAAAACTCCTGGAAAATATACTTTTATGTGTTCAATGAAAAACTGAAATTTTTTTTCTCATCATGTAGTAAACTTAGAGCTCCTATAACACAAACACTCCTGTTAATTCATCGGGTGCCGTGCAATGTCCACACATGACAACATAATGACAACAAAACCATGTACGTGATACAAGCAAAACTGAACATATTGAGCAAGTGCAACATGCCATAATTATTATATAATGTACTATCATACCATAGGTGACACATAACCACACCCTTACTATAATGTCCCACAAATGGCTTGATACATAGATTTTATATGATGTTACAGCCGTAAACATATGTGCTGTAGGATGAAAACAAAGAATCATACTAAACATTCATAATGCAGGATCAGGCCTTGTAGAGTTCAAATGAACCTAAGATGAAAATTCCATCCCATTTTAAAGAATAATTCCATTCTGTGAATTCTGTGACTGCAACATTGCTATTACCAGAAATGTTCACCATAATTTGCAACTTAGAAAAAGAAAAGGAGGAAAAAAAAAAACAGTGGTCTTTTTAATCACATTCAACCAAATAAAAAAAACAAAACAACAAAAGTCAGATTTAGGTGTTTTAGAAAACATGCTTCTTTCATTAAAATTGATGCTATCACTAAATTATATGCTCTTATTCTTCTACCTTTTGCTGACCTTGGGTATTTGGAGGAACTTTATACTATACATCGTCATGCTTAGTACGCGAACGACTATTTACATATTCAAATAATTACGGAGCATGTTCAAAGTTTATCTTTAACACAAAAAATACAGTACTAGATCTGTGCTTGGACACCATGCATGCCAAATGAGTATGCTACCATATAAACACATACATGTATTTACGTATATATGTATACCAATTCGCGAATGGCTACTGAAGTCCAAATTAATGCAATCAACCATGCAACATGCCACGATTTGAACATGACTAATAATAATTATGATTATAATTTGTCCTATCTAAAATGTGTATTACATAAATTTAGCTCATAAACTTCATGTAAGGCCTGTCTGCAAATTTCTCTCATGGTTACATGCAGTGCTACACTAATAACACTGCCATTCCGTTTTCCAAGTCACAGACATTTATATGGATGTACTTATTGAAGTGTTTTATATCATTCTCAGGATGACCAACAAACTAAAACCATGTGACAAGAAAGTGAAACCATATTACACCACCACAGTGCTGAAGACCCATCCAGACAATCCATCCAGATAAGAGGTGATTTGTAATCCTCAAACCATTTTACATAAAAAACAAGATCAATTAGTATGAAAATGCACCATGCTAACATCCATATAACATTATTAAAATTTAACAACCTTAAATAATGTCAAAACAGCACCAAACCCAACATTACACATTTATCAGAAGCAGAAGTGTTGCAGGCAGAATACATTGTATATGTACTAACAGTTGTAGCAACAGGTATGTACATGTACATCTTTCTTTTTGTGGGTACTCAGCTATGTATGCTTACTTGAGCTTCAGGTGTACTTAGTACATTTCAAATCACTATGAGTAATATTTTAGGTACTGCTTGACCATTAAGAGATGTGGAATACTTCTCATGTAATATTGCTATTGGCCTACAATAACAATGGAAAATGGTACCTAAATCTCATTCTTTGTACGCATGCTTGCTGGAGTTACATCTCTAACAGCCCATGGAAACAACAACCTAGTTACTTGTCCCTATAATTGCCTTTGGAGGTACATATTATGGGATCCAGGTAAGTTTTTATCATCTTTTCATTCTATACAAAAGAGATATTTACAAGCACACAACTGCTCTGTGAGATAAATCTTAGTTTGAGTGTGTATAAAGGATTTGATGTGAACGTGTCTCTCATCCTTTAAACTGCTGTACAAGTTATACAACCAGCCATAAGATGCTAGGCAAGAAATGAGGGACAAGTTACTAGACTAAACAACAACATGCACAAATACTGGTTTAACTAAATGGAGGAGCAGGTATGAAACTTGGCAGTGGCTTGGAAAAAAAAAAACAAAATGGTAACTGGTGGATGAAACAATAACATTGGGAGAAGTTCACCAACCTTGATCTAGGAGGGAATGCTCTATGCTGAAAGCTTAATAAATAAATTACATTTTAATTAGATTTTTTAAGTCTATTAAAGTTTCTTTTTTAAAATATTAGATAAGTTTTATTAATTTTTTGCACTTTTCATGCAATCTGATTCAAATATTTACAAACACAAGTACTTGTATACATAATTAATTTTATTTTGAAAATTTACTTAACCTTGTCTCATAAAAGACTTATTTAATGACATAGCTGAAACAATTCCATGACATACTTTACAGGTTTTTCAGGTTTTTTTTTTTGGAAAGATCTTTTTCACATTTATCCAAAAGATTAACGGGAGCCTTCCACGAAACTCTATTTGATACTTGTACCATGGATATTTTCAGTTTTCCTTAGCCCCGGTTGCTATTGACATGCTAAACCAGGATTTTTCTTCTGTGTTACCTGCCATCTTAATAAGTTGCATTTATTTCAAGCTAAATTTGAATGTTTGAGGTCTCTATGGATGACTAAAGGAGGGCGAAAACACGCAGCCAGTTCTCTATTCAACCCACCTTCCTATATACACTATTAGTCTACATTTACGTTAGGGGTTATTATAACTCTGTCAACCAAAACTCAGGAGTTATATGCAACAATTTTCTGCTTACCAATGTGATTATCCCAGATACATGTAAATAAACCTTCAAACAAACATACGAACAGTTTGTGCACATCTTTGTTCTTTCGCAACTTATCTTTATGTGACCACAAGCTTTTAGCTATGCTGCTTAGGTCTGCATCAGTAAAACTTTCTATACCTCATCCCAAAGAAAAACTGTCTAATCCATTTTGGTTTTACCTTGTTGATAACTAATCATGGTAATATAATTAGTATGTATCTGGTATAATGACTGTTAGCAAAGACAACTGAAGCACTGAATCCTGTATTCTGGTTGATTATCTTCTATCATACCCATACACTTAGTACACAACACTGATACCTTTGCCCTAGAAGTGGTTGTATCTAACACAGACTAGCATCTACTGAGCAATCATCAATGTTTTATCACATGCCCAGGTATTACATCTGAATACAATCTCCTGAAAAATGCTAAAATTTACAGGGAGTTATAGTATTTTATAAGCATCAACACATTTGTACGACCGTTGAATCCAAAAAAGGTGTATCATGGTCTTTAAAGATTTACTTGAAATCCGACATTGAGATTTGTACAAATGACCTTGACTTTTTTCTTGTGCTCTCACCTTTTCGACACCACAAGGTCGCCCTCGTGTCATGGGTCAACTGACAGTAACCATCAATGAGGTCAGCAATATCCTCTGCATCCATCAATGAGAAGCAAGTGATCGTCAACGGCTCGGATGCCCCAGCTATTTTTAATTGGAGAACACCTTTTTGGTCACCTTCCAATGCATGCGTCTGTATTGACTGGACTTGGGTGAAATCTGCCATGTGGGTCGGCTGAAAGCAAAGTTTAATAACATGTTCATATTTGGTAATTAACTTACTTTCCTGATCTTTCTTCCACACCATTAACATGTGTTCGAATCAAAATGCTGTTGTTTTGGCTGCAATTTTAAGTTAAGAGGTTGGTCTTGTATCTGGCTACTATACCTGGTTTACTCCAGGCACTTGTCCTCTGACGGCTGTGTTACAAGTGACAAATGCTTGAGCACCTTTTTAAAACTCCAATCAATCAGTCCACTGATAAAACCAAACTAAAGGTTTCAATCAGCTTTATTTCCCAGTAAAAACTCTCAAACTAACTTACTAATGTTGATCAAAGTACACTTGGTCTTGCATGTTCAAACTAAATTTAGAAACACTGTTTTATATAGAGGGTGAAAGATACCTATACCAACCGTCAGTGCTTTTTCTGTTAGATAACTGATCCCGACATCAGGGCCAACAACCAAGTCAACAGACACACTCCATCCAGACTAGAGTAATAAGAAGGGAATTCAATATAATTAGAACATGTAGCTTACTCTTTACTGAATAAATAATAATGGTATTATTATGTATTATTAACATCACTTGAAGAATGTTTGTTTGGGGGGAGAGATGGGAGAGAGCAGAAAAATGCTACGCAGATACTGTTCTAATTTTTTTCTTCACCGATTCCTCAGACTTCACAGATGGTAATGTGATGCTGTTTTTTTTAACATCAGAAATAGGGTATCAGGTGTTTAATAAAGCGGTAAGTTTTCCCCACCAGAGAAATGTTTTCATGCCTTACCCAAGTTTTGAGCAGAACACAAATGGAGTATAACATAAAGCCTCAGTTATAATTTACTGCTTGACCAAATAACTATATTATAAATGAGAGCTGAAGGCTAAACACTTACCCCAAGAGCACATTTGAACCTCTCCTGTTTGAATTCATACACTGTTGACAATTCATCAAAAAAATTATACACACATTCTGACTCTGAGAGATTGGCATACTGTTTGAAATGTTGCTGAATAGCTTTCCGCAACTGTTTTGGCTGAAAAAAAAGCAAAAAAACACACAAAACAATTCAAACCATGATAATACAATTCGATGTTCACCAGACAACAATTTCTGATCGAGTGAATTAAAAGAAACAACCCAGTTCAAATAACAAATGTTAATTACTCTATACACTTTGAAAATAGCCAAATATACGTCAAAAAAACTAAGCTAATTTGTATTTCACTGATTATCAATGCCACGCCCAAGAATTTGCCACTTATGAAATGTATGTCATGTTAGTTACTATCAAACATTGGTCTTGGATGGCAACAGCATCACTTTATTGTGTAGTATAATTTCCATTTGACTTGACAACACTGTAACCTAAAATTTTAGCAATGGTATTTCTTCAACCTGTCACATACAAACCTTATAACTGTCTATTAAAGATTTTGGAAGGAATCGTTTGAGTCCGACTTCTTTTTCTAAATATTCAAAATTGGACTTCTTGTCCAAAGCCACCTGTGGCATGTCTTTAAAAAATCTCCTGAAATAACACAAAAGGCAATCAATACATTATCATAATATAAGATCTTACACTTCATAAATTTTTATAAAATATAAATCACATGGATAAATCAATCTAATCCAAGTGATTTAATACAAATCTAAATGGTACTGAAGGCTGCTTGAATGAAAAATAAAAGGATGATTAAAATGTCTACAAAGATACTTGTTTGACTCAACATAACAGCATAATTTTTCATCTAATTATGTCAACGTTTATGCTCCAGAGCAACTTTTGGAGAACACAAAAATCTGACATGGTAAATGGTAATTATATCTCATACTGTGAACAGCTACGTATTAGCAAAATAAGTAATTTTAGCAACCATGTGCTGTCTATCCCTATGAGCCAAACTGGGAATCAAATAGATAACTGACTCCATTGTTCAAAATTAATATTCAAACGCCTGACTCCAGTGTTAAATTCTCACACCTCATTTCCAGACACCCAAGACGATTGTTTTCTCAGGGTCTGCTCTCTCTGCCACATCTCGCATGTAGTCATTCCGCACCTGGTAATGATACAATAAAGAGCAGTTTAATTACAATGAGTTTTTCTCCGTGAAGAAGTACTTGTACTTAGGACCTATTTAACACAGGTAATAACCCATAGACAGATACATTATTGACACTGGTTAGTAAGATAATTATACAATAAAATAAAAAACTATATATATATTTCTGTTCACCAAATGACATTATCATATCTAAGTTTTTCCCAATACAGCAATGACTTGACAATCTGCTAATGAAAAGTCTTGCTGTACAGAAACGTACAGGTCCAGACAATGGACAAAGTAAACAGGTGCCCTACACTCTGAAGTTGCCCTGGAGTTACAATATCAAAACATGTCTAATGTGAAGAAAAAGATGTAACTACATGAACCTCTCACAACCTCACAAACATGTATGTTATCTTAATGACTTCCAAGTTAAATGTAAATCTAGAAAATTTTTCTCACAACTTTTTTGACACAAAAAAAGAGAAATTACTCCAAAAGAGGAAAAAATCTCACCTGATCATAGAGGTAGTAGAAGGTGACCTTATCTCGGCCATAAGTTCATGGAAGCTGGGAGGCAGGTAGCGAACCCGCAATTCGTACCTATATAGGACAGAATAAGACAGGCTACGGATACATAAAGCTACATCTTATTTAGAATATAACATTCAGTTCACCCATTATCGAACAAATGGCTCAAAACTTTTCTAGCTTCTTTTAGCAAAAGAGAAAGTGCAAAACTGCTACATTATCTATATTATGGAAGCACTACATAATAGACATAATACAGATGAACGAAGAGGTTTTAAACTGGTTACATGCCATGTGTGTTAATGATATGTAAATGAATATGCACTATACATGCTACTTTAGCATGTGATGAATACAGTGTAACATATACTTGCATTTACACTATTTACAGAAGGGGAATACTGGAGCTATTACATGTATTCATAATAGGTATTTTCAGACCCAAATATCATGTTCAGTATCATGTACATAAATATGTGTTTCCTGATGATAAATCTAAGTACTTAATCTACTTCTAGAAAGTACCCCTCCTGGGTATTTACCTCCATTCCTCATGGGGATGTAGCACCTCATATTTCTGTAGCACCTGGTACATAGTAAGGTCATTATGCAACCAGAAGGCTTCCCTGGTGACTGCGTGCACCAGCCGTAGGGCGTAGCAGCCCCCATAAAAACCGTTCTCCTGCAGCAAGCCTCCCCACCACAAGTTTGATTATGTCCTGTGAAGAGAGATCAGACAGAATGGAACATTCAATATTCAGTTTTGTAGAAAAAAAAAATTACATTTACAAAAAATAACAAAAATAACTGCCTTTGTAGTGTTTAAATGATCTGAAGCTTGATAAAGTAATAGTGTCACCTGCTTAATAAATTTTGGAACCTTATTACCCGTTCTGAATGGAAATGTGTGTATTTTGTGCATGTTAATTATTAGAACTAATCCTAAATTTAGTGAGCAAAGATTCACTGTCTTTGCTGGGGTTAATGACCCTTTGTTCTCATCAATATGATCCATGTTCTCCAAAATTACATGTTATTTCACCACATCTATACATTAGGTTTAACTGAATAAATGATAGTGGCTTATCATGACTAACACTGTGGTAGTTGTATGCTTATTCAACTCATCACTAATGACAAACATTAAAACTGTCAACATGGCTGAAATTAGACAATAGTACGTTTTTCATTATTTATTTTAATCATGGCAGAGACAAAGTAATAATGTAACCTGCTTTATGAATTTGGGAACTTTATTAGCTGTTTTGAATGAAAACGCATGTATTTTGTGCATGCTAATTATTACAACTAATCTAACCCTTACTCTGAAGTCTCTTATCCCAGACTATCAGCCTCCGTTGATTTATTCAGTCATCCTTGGATGTAACAAAGCTTTGATGATTATTTCAGCTATACCATCTAATGTCTCTTCTAGCAAGTCATTCCTAATTATGACATCTTTACAATGCTACCTCACTGGAACACCATGCAGAAGGCACAAAACATGATACCCCATGCAGTCAAGTTATACTTGACTGACCAGCCCCAGAGGCCGGTTGTTCAAAAGTGTATAAAAAGTTAAGGCAGGTGTAAAGCTTAATACAATTCTTGTCCTAATATAAAACTAAGGGCCCTTTAGTCCAGACTAAAGTTAATATCGGGCTTAACTGCTTATACACTTTTGACAACTGGGCCCTGGCATAACCCCTTGTGCTGAGCATCAAGCATGTGTAGGAAGTTCCATAATTTTCAGTTTTGAAGCCTTAGCCATTACCTAACTTGGAATTTGATTCACTTGTTTACAACAATAAGTGAGTAAAGTTTGTAAGCACTCCGCAGCTGTGAAAAATTGTGTCTATGTAACCATTCCACCTTGCTCTGGCATGTCATGTTATGTAATGTAAAGTACATGTACAATGTTGCTAGTTCAGAAATTTATTGTTGATTATTGTATATAAATATATATAAAAAAAGAAATCATAAGATGAAATTCACCTTCTAGCAATTAAAATCTATTTCAGAAAGGTGTTCATACTAAGTGGGCACAGTCACAGTGATATGGCCGAGAACACACCGAGAATAGCTCATATTATTATTACATACATGTATACAGCTAAACAGAAGCAAGTTTATAAATGGCTGGCAAGGGCGATACATTCAATAAATGTTGAATGCGAACAAAATTCAGCACAACTATCAAAACTGATCAAACCCCAAGGTTCAACCATACAGTAATCTGAGAAAAAAAAAAGATTTACATGTGTCTGTACTTTAATGCTACAGCACACAACAAGCTATTCATTTGGTATCCATCCACTTGCCAGACTACCTAATGCCAGACTACCTAATGCCAGCCTACCTACATGTACATGCAGAGTTTCTCATACCTACTATACACACATACTGCATTGTTTGAGTCTTCAGAGGGCCATACAATTACTCTGCTGGTGTGATCACTTTGACATTTTTCCCTGCGTAAACTGATGATCCGTATCATTTCACTATAACGCATTATTTGAGCAATAACTGTTGACCTATGCCCTTGATAACACCAACTACAAACACTATACAGACAAGGGCAACAGTCAGAGAGCCACTACATGACAGCAACAAACCAAAACAAACCAAAGTTGTTGTCACAGGCTAAACTGTTACAGAAAAGAGCAATACATCTGTATGTGTACTTACTTATAATTCTTTTTATGCATTACATAAAATACATTCACCTGCAGAAAAGTCTATTAAAACCATGATCATCACTGCTGAGATTGGAGATGCACTGTATGTTTACACTACTGCTTAACATACAATTCAATGCAAGAAAAAAAAAAAGAGTGAAGTTTGTTGACACCATTTATCAGCACAGCATGGAATTGCCTGTAGCATAAAGCTTGGTCGATTAAGTGGCTCGTTTTTATCTGGGCAGAGGTAAGGATTAACTGTCTTTGCTGGGGTTAATGACCCTTTGTTCTCATCAATATGATCATGTTCTCCGAAATTACATGTTATTTCACCACATCTATACATTAGGTTTTAACTGAATAAATGAGAGTGGCTTATCACAACTAACACTCTGGCAACCGTACGCTTGTTTAACTCATAAATAATGAAGAACATTACAATTGCAATATGGCTTGAATTACACAACAGTATGTTTTTTTTTTCTCTGGTTTTTATTTTAATCATTTTAGACACAAAGGCTGTTATAATAATATATCATACTATGGCATGATTTTAGATAATTAAGATATTAATAACAGGCAACTTATCAACCTCAATCCACGGCTAAAAAAATTTCATGTAAAATATACAGGAGTTTAAACAATTACAATGTGTTGCGTTTTACAGTCACATTTTGATCTATGCTTGATATTAACACATTAAACATCGAGAGTCTTCATTGAGAATTTCAAGAGTTAAAGTTAAAGTAAACAACAAAAGAAAAAATGTGCAAATATGATACATGTATTACCAAAATCGTTTGCAATACATGGATATTTTACTTTATCTCGTCAGATTTACATATTCACACACTGCAATCTTAAACAGTTTAAGACAGTTGCAATTTTATCATTTGCAAGCATATAAAGGTGTATGCATCAAAGAATCATCTACACCTATAATGAACAATATAATGTATATATTGGTGTATCAAGAACTGGTATGGATTTTTTGGACCAAAATGTCCCTAATTATTGTAAAAACACTGACAGTAGGTCTTCCAAAACAACAACACAGCCTGTATTCAAAAATAAAGGACTAGTAACAACAGGAAGTGATAATGACTCCAGTGATATGCTACTTGCATCCAAGCAATACCTTCCTCGGTCCGAGCACAGAAAAAATCTGGCATAATCGAGAAAATTAGGAGGAGATAACGTTTGGAAATCAATATTGGGTTGGCACAGGTGTGGGCTAGGAAGCGAGAGAATGCAGTAACAATCCCCAACCTTCAATCACTGGGACATTAGGAAAGCAGATTAATGAACCTAACATGTCTTGGCTTTTAATTTGGGTGGGTTCGACC
This sequence comes from Liolophura sinensis, assembly GCF_032854445.1. NCBI lineage: Eukaryota > Metazoa > Mollusca > Polyplacophora > Chitonida > Chitonidae > Liolophura > Liolophura sinensis. The sequence continues at coordinate 36,901,981 of NC_088301.1, forward strand.
CGGGGAGATACCATTTTCTCAGAGATCAATATAGCGGAGTCTGAACGCCCTGGGTGCCACCTCCGAGGGCATTAAGAGCTTGTCCTGTTCTGCACTTACCAGGCCTGTAAACACACCCATTTAATGGGATCCCTGTGACAAAGGGGCTGACAATACAACACTAAGGGTAGCAAGGTCTCTAGGACAATCCTGTTAACCAGACCACTTATTCATCCCTGTAACCCTGTACGCCACCTCCTGAATCTCCCCACCAATGATATGGTAATAAGGCCCTACTGTATAGGTTTTACATCACAAGGGTTTATCAGCGACAAAGAATGGATTCTAGCTATTCCATAGGCATGAGGGCATTCCCCGCTTGTCAGTTTCACTGCACAGCGTTTGATAGCTGCACAGCGTTTGATAGCTTTACATACATGTACATGTATACATGTGGTCCTGTGGATTTTGGATTTGAAAAAAACACCATTAAAAAGAAATCAGCTTAGATGTTTTAGAGAATATTTCTGTGAAACAACATAGTTTTAAGATGTACAAAATTGTACATACCATAAAAATTTAGACTGTAACGCATCATAGCAACTGGAAACTCACTGATGCAGATATCAAAACACAGCCCTCAAAACACTATAATAAATGCAGTTTTAAATTTAATCACTCAAAACAGACATTCAAGCTAAATGGTGACAATATATCAGTCAGGTTGATAGGTAATGGCAGCTTACACCAAACAAAGGACAGTCTTCTTACACAGAAAGTTTCCACTGTTGTCACCATATTCTGTTTTCAGGGTAAACAAAATTTCCCACCATAGAATGTTATCTAAAATCTCATTTAACAAGTCGTGTGCTTGGAACACTGTGGCAAACTACTAATTTCCCCTGAGGATAATACGGTTAAGGGCTTTTCAAAACAACCATTCACCAGAACTGGTGCATTCTCTATCCGTTCACCCATGTGATGTCTGGTGCTCCTTAACTGTCATAGTCATTCATTTCCTGCACTAGACCACAAATGTCATTTTAACGCTGACCATCAGCTGTTCGTCTGGTTTCATGCTATGGTGCTTTATGGGAGGTAAGAACAATGGCTTCTGCTGTCAAGGGCTTTTCCACAATTACCGGAAAGGGAACAGTCAACAGCATGACAATCACACGGAATTATACTAACATCTGTCTGTCGTGTGTTCAAGCACAATGCACTTCCTCTTCTTAACTTAACATAAACAGGCCAACCATGAGCTTTCTATAATCTGACTGATGCTCCATATCATAATTTGAAATGTTTGGTAACACAGGTTTTATATACATGTAAATACGCATTTACTTGGATGAATAATATGATTAAGAGAAATAAAATATACAAGGGACAATACGCATGTATATTTTAAAAACAGAACCCAGTGCTTCAAAAGTGTCATACAGAAAGTATTAAAGTATCTGAATGATACATCATATTCCCCTCCTGGTACATGTAGATTGACAGCTACTATAGGAGTATATGTACATGAATGGCACAGTGTATACTCTGGACAGACTCTCCTCTACTGTAGTAGGTGAATGGTATCCCGAGTAAATTGCTAGCTGAAATCTGAATGGAACAATGATAATAACTAATGTACATGTATATGTACGATACATGTAATCTTGATGCTGTAGGAATTTATTTATTTGTCTGACTTGTGTTTTACACCCTACTCAAGAATATTTCACTTATATGACCGCGGCCAGCATTATGGTGGGAAGAAACCTGGCAGAGAACGTGGAAACCAACCAAACTCCACAGGTTCAGTGCACTAGCAAACTATAATTGAAGTACATTATATTCATACATAGTAACATGTACAACCTCAGACAGAGTGTTGATGTACTTAATGTATTTCACCTAAGGTTTGGTATACAAAAATGCACTTTCAATAGCACATGAAGATCTTAAATGACCTACATGTAAACACAATTGGAAGTAAGTGTCATTCAGATTATTTGAGCAATTTCTGATCAAACAAAAATGCCCTATCAGTCATTTGCTTTAAGTGTAAACCTCATCATATTTCTAAACAAACCTCTCCCTTAGTTTAAGATGTATATTTTATAGAAAGGCCAAGCCTGCCTTGACTGAATATAATGAAGAAATATTTAAGCACATCCCCAGAGCTTACTGTGCAATCAAAATAAAATAAATAATGACTTGTACAAAAACTCATGGTGAAGAGTTACAGGTAGTGTGGCCCAAGTTAGCTTCCCTAACACGCTTGCACAATCTAGGCCCATGGTGGATCAGCTGTAGATCTTATCTCCACTGACCTTAACATCTGTTGCATCTCCATATTTCACCATGTTAAACCCTCCATTGGGCAGATGAACCTTGAGGATAGACCGCTCCATCAGGAACTCTCTGACCTTGGGGTCAACCTCAGGTTCAAGGTCACTGTTAGGGTCAAGATCAGGTGGTTCAGTACAAGGGTCGCAGTCACTTTCTTGGATCAGTTGCCAGACTTTGCTCCATCTTGCAATCTGGAAAAGAACAACACATAAATTAGAAAACAAGACACTCAAGTGGAACAGGGTTTTTGACGGTATCGATATATAACTACAGCCACGTACTTTTACATCATGAATTGTAATATTTTGCCATAAATCTTTAGAACTAATTTAAGATATTCTCAATCGTACATGGGTGTAAATTTAAGAAGAAAGCTAGGAATGTTACTAAATACAAGTTTTTTGCATCATTTCACGCTTTGCAAAAAATGAAACCCATTTAAGGTTGATTTCCTGCATCCAGGGAAAATATTATGTGTATAAATTTAAAATAAAATACAAGCAAACAGTTCTGTCATTTATAAAATTTGTACATAAAGAGAACATTTCACAGGTTGTATTATAATAACTACAATATTAAAGGATACAGCTTAAAAAACTGCAAGTTTTATGAGTATACTAATAAAATAATCAACAGCAAACTCCATAATCCTTATGCTCATATGGCGAAATAAATAGTATAAATTCATTCCTAAAAGCTTGTGAGAATCAAAGACTTATTAAACAGGATTCTTCATAATGCTGTTCAAACTCCTGCACTGGGTTAAGTTATAACCGTTGTCAGTTTTCGTGCAAAGAAGATATAAGTATTTATAGACAACAAGGGGATAACCAATTATCAGGTAACCCATGCACCGGAATCAATACAAATCCACACAAAGGGTAAAAATTAATAAACAAAAGTAAGAATGTAAAAGGTTAATGACAGGTGCATGTTGGTGAGCACTGATTACAGTTAAGTATCCAGAGGTCACTATTCAGATCCACAACAGTAAAATTGAAAAAGAAAAAAAAAACTGACATTCTAAATTTAACCACCAAGATATGAATTGAAAGTAGAAGTGTCAGTGACCAGGCAACTTGAAACAATATTTCAAAGAAATGCCAATGTTAGGCAAAGTGTTCAATGTATATATTCACCATGAACAAGAGTCTCAGCTTGGAAATGAAACTGCTGAAAAAAATGTGAGCAAAAAAAAAAAAAAAATCTTCTAGAACTGAGGAGAACAATCCAAAAAAAAAAAAAAAAAACCCAACAAAACAATAAAAACTATCCACAGACACTTTCACATGGTCAGAGATGCAAAGACAACAGTTCTGAAACTCTATGATGCAATAAAACTGCAGTCATATGCAACTACCGACCTCCAGAAGGCGTGTGCAGTCCATGTACACATGTACAGAGGAAATCGGAGTTCTGACTGTCCTCCTATAGTTGCTCCATTCCCTATAGCTACTGGCATGGTACAGGTCAGGGGGTTACAGGGGAGAGCAGGCAACAGAGATAAGCAGCAGGGAAATGGGATCTGTCAGATATCCTATGATACACTCATCTCTGTTTATCTGCTTCTACATCAACCTACACAGCTTACAAGCTACACATACCAAAATGTACATATGCCTATATGTGTATGTATTGTATGTGTGTATGGATGCCGGTAACATGGTACATGTCTCGTAATAAACTGTGCCGGAGTTCACTGAGCATCTACAGTGACGACACGTCAATACCTCAACACATAGAGACTTGAACTGGAGGTTGGAAGGACTACTAATTAAAATCTTCAATCTTTTCAACCACAAAAGCACTTTTTTCTCTCTGGAATCTATGTACACAGTTATTATGAAAAGGAGGGTAAAAATGGTTTGTTTGTGTCATTAAAGATGCAAGCTTCATACAACTGTGCAAATTATTTCTCTACACCTCATAGTTTTCTCAAAATGTTTCAAATATTGGTTGCAAAGGCTGTTGAAAGGGTTGAAGAATTAGCTTCAAAACCAAATACAAATCGATTCATAACAAATGTAGCAAAGCCAGATAAAGGCACTTCAATTTCAACCTACGATATGGACTATCCAAAATTGTGTCCATACAAAATTCCATAAAAAGTGAATGTTTTACATAAAAAAAAATGTAATGCATATATCCTTTTGAAGTGTACATATGGGCACCTACAAAATGTAAATGTCAAAAAATACTGTCATCACTTAGCACATGTAGTAATAGCGTGTCAATAGATTTCCTCACTCAGTGGTACTTAATGTGTGATATATGTAACAAAAGATGACATCTGAAAAATAAGATCTGCAAGAGTATAAGTACCAGTAATATGGAAGAGACAGACTCACAATACAGTACCTTAGACTCAAGTGTAAAAAATGTGCAAGCTCTTTTTATACCTGGCAGAAACCTCCCATGTACAGACATGTATTTCAGCAAATATATACAGTGTCAAACTTTATATACAGTGCATATATTAGCCCCAGTATTAAGAGCCACACATTTGCACAATTAAGTGTTAGCGATCAAATATACTGTATGAAGTATGATCCACATGTAGGGTATTATGACAGCATACCTGACAGAGAAGAAAGTAACATGTGGCAACGAAATACATTTAACACTAAGACTCTACCATCTTTCGCCTGCATCATGGTTAGCACTACTCCAGATAATAATTTATGTGCGCACCTGATACAGTAAGAACCTGTCTTTGAAGCGAATACATGCACGTACTGTATCACACCTGTACTGTATGCGTCCTGTCTCTCTCAATTGGCTTCAGACACTTTTGCCTACAGACAGACTGTATAAGGTGTAAGACAATATCTCAAATCAATAACATAGTAAACAGAACCCACATTAAATGTATTACTGTAGCACTATTAATGTGTTACAATGATGCCAGGTTTCACATGTAATATGAACATAGAGAAAGAAAGATTTGGCTGCATGACTACCAAAGAGCCCACATGTAGGAGACACATGACTGCAAAAACTTCACCTCAATACATGAATTCTTTTTCGGGAACACCTTAACATGGATTCTTAAACACAAAGAAATGCCTATGGGTTTACAATTTATTGCAAGTAATATGCAAACAGCACATTAAGAATGGAATATACACATTGTGTTAATGTGCTTTAAATGAATGTAAAACCTCAGCTCCATATATATGCCGTACTTTTTGAGATAACACACTTTGTATGGCTTTAACTGTCCTTGAACGTCAATGCCAGGTATGGCTTTGGCTCTCACTGTGCTCTTTACCGGCTAGCTATTATATAAGACCATATAGCTTATATGCGTTAAATTCTAACAGTAATGATTTTGCTGTAAATGACAATCAAAGACACCTATTAAAAGAGATGAAAATAACCACATGATGCATTGTTCCTATCTGGCATCGTGAAGTAAGAATACACGAACACAACATTACACATTTCACTTTCGAGCATTATATAGTGTATAATCTCCCTCATTCAACCAATACCTACTTAAATCAAATATTTTATATTGCTGCAAAAAGAGTACTTTCAAAAGCAAATAAATGTCAAAATATTACTCTGGTGCTGAAACTCACATTTTTCCAGTAGGATATCATCCTACATTCCAAACAATCCTCAAAACATCTTTCTAAGATCAAAGGAACTCGCAGAATCAGGCAAAATGAGCAACTTAGCCAGGAACAAAATTTTAGTACATTAAAAATAGTCGAGACATAATCCCATACAAGTACATGTAGTTTCCTGAAAATGATGCTCTGTATAGTGTTTCAGTGTCGTGCTTAAGTGAAGCTCAACAATAAAACCAGCAATTGACACATACATGTCTGAAAAGAATTCAGACTGACAAATCACTTAACAAAACAATATATGAAATGCACTGCACATGGATGCATGTTGTACATTCCTATGTCAAGTACCTGTTCCATCCTGAAATGCAGGCATACCATACATGATGTACATGTCACATTAAATGGCTGGGAAATGATCAGTGTGATGCTGTTATAATTACAGGATTTACTTCCTTAGAAGCAGATACATTTCATACACATATGTATTAAAAAAATTAAAAAAAGCACTTTCAGAAGCACAATGCGGCCTTAAAATAACATTTATGTTGTCCACACGTAAGTTTTGTTTAAGAAATTAAATCCAACTTTACACAAAACTCAAGAGTGGCACTATAAGTTGTATGAAAGTCAGATTCAAGCAAAATGTGTCACCTGAAAAATACTAAATGTCAGGTGAAATACAGTGTATCAATAATCCCATATATTTACATGATTTAACAACAGAGAGTATAATGCAGTGTACATTCTCTGTACATTCTCCAGAACATACCATGTACACGACATTGGTCATGTTTATAGTGTACCTCTGAAAACCTATATCACATCAAACTAAACAGGTACCCCATGACAGCCATGCCATCAACCTCTATGCACACGTACAATGTACAAACACCAGATGTAAAGTGTATGGGGAAAAGCAAATCATACATGCATGCCCTGTATGTTAAGCATGTGAGACATCTTAACAATACATGCACACAGGAGCGTGCCTGGGCCTCAATGGTTATCACACAAGTACATCATGCATGCACATTATGTCGCTGTTATGCGCTTGGATTACATGTAAATCGACAGAACATGCAACTATAAACTGACACAAATGCTTCATACATGTGGATGTAAAACATGTGACAGCGATCAAGACCATGAATCTGTCCATATCAAACACGCACACAGCTGGACATATAGGCTAGGCAGATACAGAAGACATTGGAAATGTGACTTGTTTATTTCCTCAACAGGAACAATGAGGAAATGCTGTATCAGTAACAGTAACCTTACCCTTTTCAGGACCCCTATGGACAGGGCTTTAGCTACACCCGGCCTCCCCCAACTCTGCCAACAATGTGCAGACTGCCAGGCGGTATACTGAAGAAACACTGCAGCTGCCGGCCTCTGGCATGCGCATCCTACATGCACCACTCACTGCAGGGTGGAAATTTGACTCATTTCTCAGAGGGAGCAAAAAGACGTTCACAGAGGTGGAAGCATCCGCTTGTTATAGGGACTGCCACTCTGATATTCTTCTTCACTCAGTACTGCACATGGGCTGTCTGCTCAGGCATCTTCACACAGACAATATTGACTACTAAAGAGCCAAGCATCAACCAAGCCAACTGTTTTTAAAAATTCTGTGCAGTAAGCGCCAAAGCCTGTCGACATTCTTCTCTGCAGTCCACCACTACACCACTGACATGCTACCACGCAGCAGTGCTAAAAGGGCCCCGGTGTACACTTGTTCTATGCTGACTGCTGAACTGTCACAGGGGGACCATTGGAAGAATGTGTTCAGAATACACATGTATGCATCCCAACCTACCTCAGAGGATACCAGTGACTGACAGTGAGGCTCTCTAGGAGGGGCGACAATCCCAGTCAAAACAAACACAAAACAGCACTAGATATTGATCTTCATGTTATTGTGCCCAACATTTTACACAGCAAAACACATGCTCCATATAAGGACACATCTGGTCCAAATACACTTTGTAATTAAGGCATCCTCTTGCAGCTCTAATTTTTACCAACAATAAAGAAAGTGTGGAAACATACAATGTATGACTGATACTGAGTTAAATGTGCAACACACTAAATCACACATAAAATGTCAGACACCTTAATTTGTGCTAGCAACAACATGTGATCGGTTTCAAATGACTCAGCCTGTACATGTGTAAATGTACACAGGTGATATCTATAGACAGTTCTCAACTGTCACAAGATCAATTGTGTATGTTAGTAAAAATCATAGTTTGGAATCTGTGACCAACCATGTGATGTACATATATATATGACTTTCGTGGTAATACTTACGTAAGCATAATGGCATGATAATTAACGTTAGATGCAGTCTAATAGCCATGTACATAACTATATGATGATCTTATCACAGCTCTATCTTGAAGAATTACAACACAGATAATACATATTTAGGGTACATGTACTTGTAAGCTACAGACATATGGAAAATATTTGATACTGTGCACAAAGATGGACAGGTCAAACAAACATACAACTCCTGTAGAACATATAACATCACAGATGTATACTTCTGACAAATTTATCCCTCTGGAAAGTGAGCCCATATGGTTTAGTGTGATAGTACATAAGGAGACGGAATAGGGGACTTGCACACTGAGCAAATAGAGGTACATGTTATATAGCTCTAAGCTGCCTCTCATTTATTTCCCATCTGTTCATCATGTGTTCACACTGATATATACACTGGTATCAACAGTGTTCATATCAGTCTTCCGCATATCCCGCTGCATAAAAACATGGTATTTGGCAATCAATAATACATCAAGATTATAGACTCAAGCCACAATAGGCCCTATTTAACAGACTCTGATTTAATAATGCACTAAAAAGTACCAAACAGTCGAACTTATACCTGTGATAATTTAAAGGTAATTTACGGAAGAAAACATGAACTCTACAGGTTGGCTGACTGATACTGGATGTACTTAAATCTATATAACATTGCTGACTATTGCTCATGACATACATTAAATATCATATATCCATTAACCACTGGACTTTTAAGTCTACCTGTATTATTTTCTTTATAAGATACTCAACTTATACCTTCATCCTTGCATTCTATACTAATTCAATATTTAATATTCTAATTATCACAGCATACAAATACAGTTGCAGAGTACTTATGCCATAAAAGGCATCTGAAATATGAATGTATACCCATGTCGTTACTTTCCAGTATATCTATTGGTAATCTGAGGCCAACTTATCAAAATTTAACTTGTACAGAAGATGCCCGATAATACATAACATGCACATACAAAATAAGTACTGTACATTCATATTTTATAAGTAAAACACAACTACATTTACAAACATGAACAGAAAATAGAATGCTGTTTGCCTTGATTTTAAACACTTTAAGGTCAAAACAAGTTCATACTAAAATAATAATATTAACACCACCACCTTATGGTCAAAACTATTATAGGCTGAAGGTAAATAAAGCATAGTAAAAAAATTTACAGACAACAGTAAATTATACTTTAACTTTAAGCTCTCAACCCTTGCCTTACATCCACATATCGCCAGGCAGTGGTTGCTCAGACAGGTCAGTTCAACCTTAAATTTACAGCGATAAAGATTTCCCAGTAGGAGACAACTCTGTACTCCTGTCTCCTGAGGGTCTGTGTGCAGAATCAATAGGGGTCAAAGCCATGGCTGCATTAATACAGGCTTTTCCTGACTATCGTGCGAAGATAACCCTAGTAAGAGAAATTAGCCTCTACCCACCAACAATAACATATATATCCTGGCTTAAATACAGACCTGTGATCAGATAAATTGCCAGCTATGTTGTAGTGAAAAAAAAAAAAAGAAGAGAAAGAGAGAAAGAAAAAAGAAACTGTGACATGCACATGGCTTGTATGTTCTAAGTTGCCCACGTCATATGAGACATCCTTCTACAATAAAACAGCAGTTAATGTCCTTGTCAAGTACTCTGTGCATGCTGGATGAACTAATATGGTTTTGTATATGTATACAGGCTTGTTTCATTAATTCACATAGAAAGTATCAATTTTACGATCAACCTGGGACGTTGTGAAAAGTGGAGCATAAACAATATGGCTCCAAATACAAAATTGCTACCACTAGTATTTTCTAGAAGCTCCAGAACACACAGGGAAAGAAATGCAGGCCGTAAATGCCATAAAGCACATGGAATGTTTTTGTTATTAAGTGGGCAGGGAATTGCGCACAGAATTTGACAGTCAAATTAATTACATCCATATACATCTACAGGACAAAACATGGGTAGAGATGTCAGTTGCTATGGTTACATGAATATCAATAAGACTGCCGGATAGTTTTGTTAGGATTCATGTCGCCACACTCAAAGAAAAAAAGCTCAACTGAACTCTAATGAGAGAAATTAATATTCTGAGACCGTATAGAATCTGAGAAATCACATGATGTACATGTATCTTCTTCTGTGTATATTTAAAAGACCAAAGGCATGGTACATGCAGCTAGATGTATAATCCATACAGAACATAACTTGAGAAAGAAAGGACAGATTCCCAATTAAAAAATAAAACTGCCAGGAAATGATAGCATTTGCAATAACCATGACATCCTGCAAATAGTCCCAGGTCGTCTTACTTTCAGGCCCTTAGTTAACATACGTATATAACTGAATGACCCATGGTAAAAGATCAATGTACATACATGGTACCAAGAGAATTTACCATTACGTGATGAAATTTTCCAAGACCTAGATGCAACCTAGAAACCTCCAACCAATGTGTTTGAATTTATTGTCTGGCAAGTTCACAATGACTTTTTCTTCTTTCAAATTTACACTTTCAAATGCATTTTATCATGTTATATGTACACATACTGTAAATCTTCAACCTTCTCAACCACTAAAGCACATTTTTTCATTGGAATTTATGAAAACAATTATTACGAAAATGACAATATAGATTTGCTTGTGTCATATAAGGCAGAAAATGTGAATTCATACGATATTCAGAATGGCGAATTCACTACAGACTTATCACCAAATATTTTGTCTAAAACGAACAATGAAATGAAGTTTAAATCTTTCATTTTAAATACAACAATTTGACAGATATGTGCAACAAACATCAATAGATCACTGAAAGAGTTTTGTCAAATTCTTCCTTGTCAAAAATTCTTTCATGTCCTAGGGCTAACACAAACCTTCAGCATAAAAGTACATGTAACAACTGTGTAACTACTAAAAAAACTTAAAGCAACCACTGACAGCAGAGAGCAAACTCAGTTGCAATGTACAAGGCAATCTTGACGGTTACTGTTCATAACGTTATCCCTACACATACATTATAAACTTATCACATTTAGGAATGAAAAACACATCCACAATCTTCACTGTGTCATACACCAACAGCAGCGTTACAGCAGCATTACATACACCATAATATCTCACCTATGTCAAATAATACGATTTATCACATATGTTTTAATATGTTTACTATATTAGCAACAAGCAGTGATTGTGTAAATATAATCTCATCGATAAGAGCATAACACACATGTACATCTATGCGAAAATAAATGCACTGATTAGAGCCTATATAAACAGGTAGGAGAGGCAAAAACCAAAATTAATACACCTGCATACATGTACGTAAGTGAAAATTAACCATTCACTCACCATAATAATAATACTGAGTGCAAACTCCTCTGCTGATACATCTCCAGGTCACTTCACTGCAACTGAATATTGTAAACTTGCTATGATATCTATCTGAATGAACTGCTGCATGTAATTCCCAGGAGCACTTTCTGACAGTTGAACAGAAACCTGCAGACTTGTCATTTCACATGTATAAACACATAATGCACTTCCTCATTCAGGTATTGGCCATAAAATGATTTTTTTTCATTCAACATCTGTGGGGATGTTGGGACAACTCATTCATCACAGCTGATGTGCAGTGAAGCGTGCAGGCGTGTGCACTGCTGCTGCAGCTCTGCCCTACATCTCCACCAATGGCAGCTCTTGCCAAAGATGGGACATTGATTTTTTTTCTATCTTAATGAGAAACGGCCATCTTTGCCTTTGTTTCTGAATGGACGTGAGGCTTCCATCATCCGTCTCATTACAGTCATGTGACAAAATCAATATTCGATGACCTTCACCCCTCAAGCAATAATCTGGATTTGGCTACTCCATTTGGAAACTCCAATTTTTCAGGGCAAACCCCATATGCTGATAAAAAATAGATAACCTACAAACCATCTAAATTTTTACATTTTCTTATCTCAAAAAATAACTTCAGATTTGTAACTACAAATACCTTATACATACTGCTTCAGATTCATAGTAATATGTTGGTCTACCATTATTACAAATACACTGTAATGAGTATACTCGAGTACAGTCAATCAGATATAAATTCATTTTCACCTATTGATCACCCTGCAGTAGGCCTAATAAGATGGTGAAAAAAATCACGAGAAATTTTTATGTGATTAACAGCAATTCACACATAACTTCACAGGGTATTTCACCAACTAAATGTACATGGTATCAGCCTTCTGCAGTACAGTTCAAACAGTTAAGCATTGCAATTAGCTGTAGATTATGTCACTACACATCACGTTACAAGCATGAGGCTCTTTTATGTACAATACTACACAAATGTTCAGTGGTCATTGTTTTAACATTTGTCAGCTCAAAATTCACACCATTGCTCACTGAAGGAAAGTCATAAGACAACTAAATTAGAAGAACAGATGGACTGAAAATCACTTAATAATAATGGGATAAAAATGAGAAAGCCATTGTAGATAGACAGTTAGGGTGGCAAAACAACTGATAAACAAAACTTAAATGGACACTATCCACACACTATTCCGACTTTTCTCATCAACACCAACACACCAACATCACTTTCACACATCATCACAATTACAATACGCTGCCCGACTTCATACTACACCACTGAAACATTTAGAAATACATGTGCAACCAGTATATTTCTTGCGGGGAGGGAAAGCGAGAAAAAACATGATAAAACTACATGTCAAGCACATGTACACCAACACAAAAGTTTAACAACTGCAAACTGCGAAATGGGTATTGTCATAGTCAGACCATGCTGATCAAAGTATTCACAAAAAAAAAACACACACCCAAAAATTGTCATGGCATTAGGCAGTAACACATGTACATGTATATCCATTCACCCTTGTTGTATTACACCTGGTATCCGATGATAAAAACAATGGTTGTGGTAAGAAAAAACTTTTTAGGGTTAATATAAAGTTGTAGATGGTACATATAGAGGTATATTACATAAATGTCAGTAAATAAAACTACACATACACATATATCCTTGTAGGTACATGCATAGGTAAGAAACACCTAACATACACTCATATGATATAATATAAACAGGCACAATATGTGCATGTACTATGGTGCAGACACATACACAGATCTGCATCTAACCAGCGCCTAAGCCACTCAAACACAAAAGAGTGAAGCTGAGCAGCTCGATCCTTAATACTCTGGGAACAAACACCAGGGACAACCTCCTCCTTGGATACACTGGATGCACCTGTGCTGTGCTCTTCCTTATGATGACTAACAGGATACATGTACATCCATAATAAACAAACTATATACATGTACCACTCGGTACAGGCAGAGCAAGTGTAAACATACCTGGGGAAAGACATTCATGCAGGGCTGGAATTATAGTCAAGTTGACTCAATATTTTGGTTTATTGCTCATAGTGTACATCATGAACCATCAGCCATGAGTCAGTACAACAAGGAATACCATCTGTCATATGCAATTTAATAGTTGTACATGTACACGTGTGTGCAGTAGGTCTATACACGCCCCTGCAACAGATCATTTCAGTGGATGGCAGTAGGCTTCACCCAGGACCGAAATTACACTCCACTAAGATAATTACACATCACAGAAAAAAAAAAAATACCCTACATAGAATACATACATATATATATATATATATATATATATATATATATATATATATATAAATGAGTAGATTAAGGTACATGCAGGTAAGGTATCACATGTATTGTGGAAATATCTTATGCCATTAATAGACAAATTTAGACTCTAATGAAATCTAACCACTGCAATGATTAAGTTCTCATGCTGGAATTGAGCTACATGTACTGAGCTGCGTTAAATAAAATCTGAACAATCTTATATACATGTATGTGAGCATTCTTCTGATCAATCTTTTTTCCTTTTAATTGACGTGTAGGCCTTTATGTATCAGACTTATTTCTAAATACATGTACCTAAATCCATAATTTTAACATTTTTTAACTATTTAATCATTCAGTCCTCTAAATGTGCATGTAGCACATACCACCAAGCATGCCTTGTTTGAGAAGGAATTACTCTTCATGGCCCAAGAAATTTTAATGTGATAATTTTATAGGGGTTTACAGCATTCTTCACACAGCTGAAGTTTTCAGATTTCCTGTTCATACTGTGTGGTAATTTGAGGAAGTGTATCTAAACAATATTGAGGTTGCCCTTCACTCATGTCTGCTAGATTTCCTATGTACACATCATTGCACCGGAATGAGGTCAAATTCACAGCCATGTGGAAATTAGGTCAACAATGTCAGACAGGAATTCTAACAGCCCCAAAACAAATGACATCTTGGCCACCATCACAGCAGCACCACTACCCACCCCCGACCTGCCCAACAAAAAGCACATGTAACACAGAGATAGTAAAATCCAGAAATGTAACTGAAGAGACACTGGAAAACTGAATTTTAACAAAGGTTCTTGTAAATCCAATTATACTGAATATTGCTTTGATTAATCAATCTGTCACAGAATGGAGGTGGGGAGGTCTTATGTTTGTGTGAGGCAAACAAAACATTTCAACAACTACAATGTATGAAATAGAATAAAAACTGTTAAATATACAATTTACATGTCAGAAATATGATTTTGACCTTTGAAGTTCTGATATTCTATACAAGAAGAATTAATTTCAGTTGTTCTAGATGAGTACATGTCGCAATACAAAACACATGACATTTGCAATCAATTTCTATAAAATATTTACTTACAAACACAAATAATAAAATCAGGCTTAAATCACATTTTAAAGAAGACTGTAAGAAGACTTGACACAAAATTCATTGCTTTTTATGACAGAGATGTCACAACATATGCAGAGTATGCAACAAAAGAAAACAACATGCATATACTGTACGTAGATATATGTGTTTGCCAAAAACACATCCATCAAGTGTAATAAATAAACCTCCAGAAGGCCAATCATACAATAGCAAATATATATATGAGATTTGTCCATAAAATGTCAACAACCCTGTTTTTGTGTTTGTTTGATAGTAAATGCACTGTAGCTAGTAGTTATGTACATTGATACAGTACAAAGCCAGACTAGCATTTCATTGCTGTGCTCTTAACTGTATATAGATGACATGTACATGTACATTTAATAACAGGGGTCTGTAAGTCTACAACCTGTGCATGACAATTCACAATAGTGAGTGTCTATACCTGTAGTGTTTAGTCGTAGCACAAAAAGACACTATCATCATCATCAATTATCAACCGCACATGGGTAATGTATCAACATGTCACCCACACACATACATGTACATGTACCTGGCACACGGCACAGGACAAATAACAGCATAAAACCACAATAAATACAGGCTAGATAATGCGAAAAGCGAAAAACAAAAAAGTCAGTCACTCACGTATCCATATAACCCCGGATCTGTGATAAGGTTATGATTAAAGGTGTGAATCTGCACCAAATAGCTACCAATTAGTCGTCCTCACATTGACAGCACAATCGGACAAAGCTATGAGCACGAGTAACCTGGGTGCAGCCTGAATATGAACATGTGCCACAAGTTCAGTGTTCAGCGCAGGCCTCTGAAATACAGTACACATGTAATTCACCACCAGAGCCCAGACACTTGTAAGCCTCAAATCATGGCTCATAGGGCAATGCGCTCACTGATGCGGGAAAACAATTCCAATTACCCTATTTTAACACACCAGTAGACGTCACCATGCAGTTAAAAGCGATACACACTCTGTTCTATGACATCTTCAGTTCTCCTCCAGCACTGCACCCAATTTCTTTGATTAGAGAAAGTGAGGGTGGGAGGATAAATAAAGTTGTCCCAATGCCGATGAAATTATCTATTCATGGTCACACTATACATGTTACCTGCCCACAGATAAGATATCAAAGCTTGTTCGCTGACGGTCAATTGATCAAATGTGGGAAATACTCCATACAGATTCATAATTATCCTCAAAGCATGTCTTCTTACATCATCGGGCCTAACCCTCTCCTTTCAGACAGATAAAGTAAGTGGAGACAATAAAATACATTGACCCGACACTTGAGACTAACATAACTGACTCTGATAAGCACCCAACCTATGTAGAAAACACTCCAGTATTGGTAATAATACACATAGGCTCTACATACCCTCGTCAGACTGACAATGAAAAGTTCTGATACAAAGCTTAACAATACCACACAACAAGCTTTTGAAATCTAATATCAAATGTGCTCCAAAAAAAAATATGATTATTTCCAGTCGAAGGAAGAGACAAAAAAACTGAGTCACACCTTCAAACAAGTTGCTTTTTCAGACCTGAACATGACACGTGCAGGGAGCTCTCTCCTCTTTCTCTCACGACAAGACACCCAACAGATGGGAAGTTGATGACAGGCATATCCAGAGCTGCAATGATAAGCTCAGACCCTGGTCTTGTTTAATTGGCAAGAGAACAAGACAGAAAAGTACAGCAAGTTTTTTGACATGCTGCTGAGACCAGGCAAACTTATGCGTCATCACTATGGGGTAAGAGAAACAAAAGGGCTGCAGAGTCTATACAACTGATTTTAAATACAACTCACAAAGTAGAGGATGCAGACCAGTGTTTCAACACCTGCTCCTTTAATGAAGGTCCCCCCCCCCCAAAAAAAAAAGGAATTAAAATCCTGCAGTTTGGAAAGTAATATATTATTTATGAACCAACCAATCACATGATGAAGTTTGTTAAACAAATAAAGTTAACATCATATGCCCAGCACGTTTAGATCAATATTATCACAAACTCTTCCAATACAGTACAGTATGCATTGTAAGTGTCCATACAGTACATGCAGCAATGTGCAATATTACCAAGACTCTAATTCAGCCTCTTTTATATGCATGTATATATATTTATATATTTATTTATATTTCGCAGAATGTTATTAATTCGAGAGCTTGATAATGTAAACACATGAGACCATCTACGTACAAGGATATCTATTTGTCCTTGCTGTTCAACCTGCATTAAATAAACACAAACTATTCCAGCAAACCAGATTCACAACTAACTTGTAGCAGTTCACATCTGATCATCTGCTTACATTAATACTACAAGCACCTTATGCCTTGGCTGTGATATCATAATACAATATGTTTCTCACAGAATATTTTCCCATGGCACATTAAAGTCTATTTATTCTGTTCGTTCAAGAAACCAAAATACAGAAATAAACATCCTTTGCTTGACTTTTGTGACTTATTATTATCACACATTTTAACTACACTCAGCCATCAAGATATAAAACACGGAACACTGATTTGACTATATAAACATTAAATATATTCTTGAGACACAAATACCTGTCCACCCATTTAAAAAGTTATAAATTCTGTTTGTCACCTGTAATTTTTATTACTGAGCATTAAATACTACATTCTCAACATCTCAACACCTCAAACCTATAGTTCGGGGTCAGTACCAGGTGGCTTTTTTTTTTTTTAACCAAGCCATGCTTAATTACACATATCCTAAAATATACCCAGTTACTGACACACATTACACACAGATGTGTACAAATACTAATGGAGTATTTTGAGTATTTCATCCACAGAAACTTTAAATGTGTGGATTACATGTATTATCTATAAAAATAAATTGTTTGTTTTGAGCTATATTTAATTTCACAGCTTCACATTTACGCGAGACAAACATGTACACACGTACATGAAAATATATATATATCTACAGAACATGTACATTTTCTAAACTTCACATTTTAGGCCATCTAAACTGGTTAATACTTTGTCAGTAGTCCATTAATACTCATTCTACGTGCAGGTAATCTTTTACCTAGTACATGTAATTACATTCCTATTTGCTTTAGGCACAGGTATTTAGATCATATCTACTATACAGGTATAAAGTAAATGTACATGTACCTTGCGTTTCGGGGATGTCAACGTCACTAACATTTCAGATTTGTCATTTGAGGAGAAACTTCGTGGATGACAGCATCCCATCATTCTCAAGCCCTTGCAAATAGTGCTTACGGCCAAGTCCCTTGGGGCAGGGGAATCATCATTGAGTGATATTCCCCATAACACAGGTAACAACAGGTAAATCCCAGTTCAAAACAGAAATAACCCTGGTTGTACTGGAGTCACATTGTGCTGGCTGTCATCTGTATGCTACAAGTGGACGTATACACCGGTAAATGTGTCCATGTGTTAAAGCTGTACCCCCACTCCCTGCTGTAGATATCCACTGTGTACAGATGTATGACAGATATTACAGGTAGCTGTATGATAGACCGGAGGTTAATCTGCATGTAGGTCAACTCCTGTAGACAACAGACTCGTTTCACACCTGACCTCAATCCTCACTTTTACACTCAAATCAGTGATAACACACCAGCACAACTCCCAGCCTTACCTTTATTCATTCAGAAAATGATCCCCACAGGCCTAGTCATAATAGCCACAGGGGACTGGTCAAACCCTGATTACTGTACCTACTGTACCTTTAGAAACCAACGTCAACACCCCACAGCCTGACAACAGGCAGATCATTCTCTACAAATTTTTCTCTTATAATTTACAGCTACTTGTATTACAGCAAACCAGTCCTGACTTCGAAAATACCTAAATTCCATCTACCATCAATGTGCATAGTCATACTGTCAGCAAGACTGAAATAACTTGTGGACATCACGTGTACATGTACTAATTGTTATTGTTTCCATTTCTTTGTAGACTGTTTCCATCTTCAAAACAAGGTTACAAGTACAAAATAATGGTTGTTTCTCACATGTTAAATTCTCACTTTGGTATGTAATAATGAGATATTTATATTTATTTAAAAAAAAACTTATATGTTTTCCTACATAATTCTGCAATGTCAAATGTTTCAACAGTAACCCACAGAAAATATTATTAAGAATTCTGAAGAAGCTCTCATGAAGAATGCATTCTCTGTCTATAAAGTGGAGCATTTTCAATGGACATGCAAGACCAGAAATAATATGCACTGGATTGCAATAAATTCCTAAAGGCTTGTGTCCAGAGAAACACTTTTCTCATCAAAGTGTCATACATAGGTGTACAGATGTACCACTGGGGAAATGTTTGTCAGGTACAAACATATATGTGCATGAACATAGGTCTTGAGAGCAAGATCGATACAGTGATTTGCAATCTGTTTGTTGATCCACTTCTGTTAACTTAAAGTTCACATGCTACCGGTTACTTGTGCTATAAATGTGCTAGATACAGCAGCAACCACAGGTATTATCAAGGTGCCTTACAAGTTAGTATTAACCAACAATACATTTATTAAAACTGGACAACCACAACAAATTACCCCTTCCTCCAGTTATCTATCAAGTTGAAGGACTCTGTGAATGAAGTAGGGAATTAAATCAGTCATGGATAAGTGGGTCGTACATACAAACAGCTACTTGAGAAGGGACAGTCAATACCCCCATTACAACCCACTTACACCAGTCTCACACCCACCTGCTACTACACTCCCTTCAAAAACATTTATTACTTTAAACATACCTGGAAGGTAGACATCCTGAACTGATTGATTACCCACTGATAAGCACCTGTCAATAACTTCCATGCACTCTATTAAAGAGCAATTGGAATTCAATTTTTTGTATGTAGGATGCAAACAAGGTAAATATATGAAATACTTTTTCAAACAAATTTTAGTCTGTTCATTTTCAGAGTATTTTATTATTCCGGGAAAATTAATTTTTTTTAGACGTTAGTATTTCCCATTATGTTGGAAATGTAAAGATGCACTTTCAAAGCATATAAAGGCTTTAAAATGATACTTTTCATGCCAACACTTCACAAAAACTCTTAAGTGACCGCTATTAAAGGTGGAGAAATCCGTGAGAATCAGGCAATACGTGTCACTAAAAAAAAGGCTAAACCTGAAATACAATAACCTAAAATTGGTGGTGTGTGATTTATTTATTTATTTAATTGGTGTTTTACACCGTACTCAAGAATTTCCTCTTCTACAACGGCGGCCAGCACTACAGTGGGAGGAAACCGAGCAGAGCCTTGGAGAAACCCACAACAGCCCACAGACTGCAGACATACCTTTCCATACATGGCCAGAGATGGTGGTGTATGACACCTTCATACTACAGTAGTCCTCAAGTTGTATGCATCAATTAACCTAGCCTAAGCAAATGTCTACGCATTAATTTGGAGTAAAAACACTTATATTTCACTAAAACTACATGGGTAAGGTTTCTAACTGGAAAAACCTATACCCAAACTTGCA
Organism: Liolophura sinensis; assembly: GCF_032854445.1. NCBI lineage: Eukaryota > Metazoa > Mollusca > Polyplacophora > Chitonida > Chitonidae > Liolophura > Liolophura sinensis. The sequence continues at coordinate 36,922,535 of NC_088301.1, forward strand.
TGCTAAAATGCAAGAAATTGTGACAACATGTATTGCCGATGTGTGCCATGTATTGCCAATGTGTGCCATGTATTGCCGATGTGGTTGTCTTCCTTGCACGGAACTAGGTGTAGGTCTCAGTTTTGCCAGTGAATGTTACTGTCATAACATGACTAAACAAACAAAAATTTGATTCATTCAACAAAAAGGAAATCCCATCCATTCCATGACAATAAAGACAGCAAGAAATATGCTTAACAAATAATGCCTACATGACAAGTGGATATAGGCCACTTCAAACTGCAGTAGCCAATGAACTGTTCTATATATTAAGTTGTCTCTTCTCCTAAAAAGCTCAGTTGGCAAGCCTCTTGTAAGAGCTCAGATTTCACACATGACAGACAGGGTTAGTTGTCAGCTACTGGCACCGCATATTACCACAACTATGTGCACACCACAATAAAAAAAAAAAGTTCCACATGTACTTCACTGACAGCATACCAATACACATGTTTCCCCAAGTAATGATCTTACTGAATGAGTGAGTGCTTGGGGTTTAACTAGCTTGGTACTTAACAACTTTCACTGTTCTTTTATCTAGTGGTGCTTCACTGAGATGACATATTGAAGGTAGGTAAGCCGCCATTATATCAGAGCCATTATACTGACATGGGTTAATCAGCCGTTGCACTATCCCCTTCATGCTTAATGCCAAGCAAGGAAGTTACAACTTCCACTTTTAAGGTCTTAGGTGTGACTCGACACAGGATTGACCCTACCCAAGCGGGCGCTCTACCAACTGTGCTGTAGGGGCCAGTATCTTACTAAGTGGTAAGATCTGACAGCTACATAACACAATTTGAACAGCTCAACTATACTTCAAATAAGATTGACATTAGGACCTTCTTACCTATTGGAAGGTACTCATAGGTGGCCTAACTTGAGCATTCTCCTCAGAAAACATTTTCAAGAATCTCCACAATGCTCTACATGCACTTTGTTCTGGTAGAGTTGTGGTTTAAGATAATAGTTGAAGTCTCACAATCTTGAAGGTCATGTGTCGTTTTTTCTCTCTACAGAAACATATCCCTTCAGTGGGTCCTATAGCATTTGAATGAAAGAACACTTCACCAGAACCTTCGCCCACAACTTCACCTGCTGTCTGCCAGTTTCCTGTACAAAAATTACACACTGTCTTGTGATTTAGTTTGAAATCTCCTTTAGACAGTTCGCCAAGAAACAAATCTAATTCTAAATCTAGCAGGTTTAGTGAAAGGGTGCAAATAAATTTCCTCCAATCACCCATTCTAATCAGTTTATATAACAGTACTACACGCAGCTTCCAGCTATATTCCTCAGAAAGCAGTGTTAAGCAGGTTCAAGGAAACCATAACGTGACAGAACAATGTACATGCATTTGCACCTGTCCAATACCACAGGATTATTTCAATTTAACCATTATCTTCTATTAACTGCATTAAATTTAATCAGGTATGCCAATGCAGATGAATATGTGTTTATTGGTTCGACCCTTGCACAGTAGGGCAGTACTCTCATTGACTACTAGTACTGAACTGCTGTAACAGGTAGGCTGCATTTGAAACCAATGTGACATCCGTTCATTAGCGGTTTTATTTGCACTCATAAGCTTTACTCCCACAGACATGGATTCAAAAATAATGCCTAAATAACACTGAAATTAATTAATCACTGTCGCATATGTCCAACAATACCCCTTGTTGGTGTTGACAATTTACTTACATGTATGCCATGAAGATGGTTCCGTTATTGAAAGTCTTGTCCACACACTGTGATTTGCTACATTGACCCATCAAATTTGACAAGTGCAATCAATATATTACAGGTCTGTTACATAAGACGCATTCAGATGATCTGATTTTTACAACAGCTACAAATTCATTCTCTACTGCTTCATTCAAAGAGTCAAATACAACACCCCTTCATTAGGTGGTAGATCCAGGCTCAATACTGGGTCTGGTCACACCTAAGACTTTGAAAAAAGAGTCGTAACCTTCTCACTTGGCATTCAGCATGAAGAGGACAGTGCAATGACTGGTCGACCCATATCTGTATAATGGCTTGGGCGGAGCGGCTTATTTGCTTTCCGTAAGTCGTCTCAGTGCAGCAGGACTAGATAAAAGAGCTGCAGAAAAGATCCTTCCTGCAACTATGAGGCACATAACATGCACTCTAAGGACTCCTTCATCATCATATGACTGAAAAATTGTACAGTGTTAAACTCTAAGCACTCACTAACTCACATACGACATGAAAACCGCAACATGTGACATGGAAAGCGCACATGTGACACGAAAAGCGCACTATGTGACCACAGCTTAGCTAGCTACTCAAAATTCTCAGAATATGCACTACTGTTCATTTTGCTATATCTTCCTATGATGCACTGTATCCTTGTTGTCTGCTACAGCTACTGCAGCAGCTAACTGAAGTGCCCAGGTGTGCACTGTCTGGAATAAACAGATATGCATATTACCTTTCCAATAAATAATACAGTATCTAAGAAATAGAATGTTTCAATTTACAATCTGCTAAAAACAAAAGTCACTTGAAAGTTATTATTAATTCTTAAATCCTACCTCTGATAATCTCTGGGAAAACCGTTTGGCATCTGACAATTTCATGGCACCTGGAAAGCAACAACAACAACAGCAGCAGCAGCGGCACTTCTCCCAGAGCCTCCAAAACCAGCTTCTGGTCTCTGTCAAAGTCACCACTATGTCCGTGGTTGTAATTGAAGACGGTCTGCTACTTTGACTGGTTGGCTTTGAGATGCCATTTGGCAAGTGCTGTGACGTGTCCGTGGTCAGTAACGGAGTGCTGCTATCCGCACCTACCACCGGTCGTGTGACCACTGCCTTGTCCAATACTGGAGTTGGACGACAAAATAAAGACATGAATTTGAGCAGACTGGGGGGGGTTAATCTAAAGTCACATCACATCAGCCATGGTAAGAGGGTCAAAGCTATTTCTGCTTACAGCTCCTGTCACCATTTGTTTAAACTGTTGTCTATTCTGGACAATGTGCTCAGTTTGTTTGCTCAATAACACTCGGGGACCAGAGTATCTCTGTATGTATACAAACATCAGGATGAAAAACTTCACACCTTGAAACACAAACTCTACCCCTTCTTATTTACAATCAGTCAGAATTAAGCACCACCAAATGAGTTCAGTGTTTGGAACTGAAATGTGTTCTTTTCTTTCCATGGAAGACATACACTGTGCTTTTATGGTAAGTCAGTGCTTTATCCTTGGTGAATATTCATCTTTTTGTTGGCAATATATCTTTTCATTCGTAAAACTTTGGTCAAATCTGGTCAAAGTTCCACTTAATGGCACCAATTTACACTTCATCTAATATGCTATATTGTCCAGCAATGGTCCAAGCCAGGAGATGCCTCCTTTAAGACTGGAGGATTTAGAGTATTTCAAACCACACAACCAATGAAAAGAAAATACAACCATTAAGGAAAGCGAAAAACATTTTCCAACTGTACTTTGTCTCACAAATGAGTTTCTGGTCTAATCAAGGTGTAAGCCACATACAACCATCACAACAGCTGCAAACTATACACATGTATATACACTGCATCAGTTGCAAGTACATAAAATGAATTTACAATTTATATTGTAAGCTGGATCCATCCATTAAACTTGCACTAAAAATGATCTTTTGATTCCACAAATTGTCAAATGCACGCCCATGGAAATACTGATGAGCACATGTTCCTACTGTCTCTGAAGAGCTGAATGTGGAATAGCGTCTGTGCACAACAAGGCCCCAGTTATTATCCCTACGTATACATATTACGTGTATATGTATACAAACACACGTGGCGCCATTGTCACTGCTACACATATAGTTGGCAATATAATCAGCTGATGACATTCATTAGTATCTGCTGTGGCAGTGCCTGTGAAAGGCAGGGACAAGATAAGAGCTCTGTATCATCAGGTGGCTGGTGAATCCTAATCATCGTCTGACCATAACGACCATTAGAGTACAGGTGATACCTGATTCTCTGACTCCAACAGGACCATGATCATTCCGATCCAATGTATACATGTACGTACACCACATAATGCAGTACACAACACTGTCATTTGTATCCAATGAATACCAGGTAGAAAGCTTCGGTCAGATCAGCATATTCCTACAACATGTACAGTAGGAGCTTCATAAAAACTGATCACTGCATTGATTGATCCACCTCCACTGTATACTGCTGCGCCTCCTCAATGTAGAAACCGCTTAGTTAACAGCTTGCCATTCCATTTGGGTGACTGGTCATATCACCATCACTTTCTATATGGAGGATTACACTATGAGCCATGTTGTCAACAGAAGCCCTACCTTAACAATGCAATAATAAACATCACAACCATAAGGAGAAAAAAAAAAAACAGGGCAATCTTCCTCCGTACAAGTAAATGAGGTCACAGCAGGGCTGTCCTTGGAGACTGGCCACTCAGACGAAGGGACATAAATTATGAGGCTGGTCTTGACAGTTCTTTTTGGCAGCAGATTGGTGTGGCTGCTGATCATATTAATTACTGTACACCTGCAGTATTAAGAACATTAGATAAATGCTCTGATTTCCACAGGTAAATGGTATGTCAAGCCTCTTCAGGGCACAGCTGACAACAGAAATTACTTACTTATCTACAGGTTCAAATGTATTGATTCCTGTGAGCGCAACCATTATATCAGTGCGCAACGTTCATGTACTTCTCAGGCACAGCATACAAAATACATGTCACAGGGAGTGTCAATTACAGGTGTATACACAGGGAATATCTCATATCGCTCAAAGTACAAGCCCATCTGCTTTGTCCTCTTAATGTCTCCGTGTACATGTCACATGGGCATGTGTCTCACAAATCTGTCCCAAGCTGCCTTTGACCCTACACTACACACTCCCGCTTCCAGACCTCAGTTGTGCCTCCCCAAAAGTCATCAACGAAGAACTGAATGAATGAATAAATGGCCTACCACCCAGATTTCCAGGGCACTCTCCTACTGGTGGCACTGGGTGGAAAAGAAGCCGGGTTTGCTTGTTACACAAAGGGCTTATGACAAATGGGGTACCGAGCCTCACTGATGAAGAATACCCTATCCAATTGTTGTGCTCCACGCCCCAAAAAGTTAAACTGCTATTGATTTGTCAGGCCTGACAGGAGAAAGCCCGGTCAACTAGGCCAGCAGACACAATGTACACAGACACACACACACACACAAAAAAACAGCCACATGATAAAGGGTACAGCCTGTCGGCCTTTCTACATAACAACTATAGCATGTGATGACAAACCTTCAAAATTTGAAATCTTTAAACACATACACAAATTGCTTAAAATAAGTCTACAAAAGCTTGAGATTTGCATGCTTGTCTACAACCAATGATTTATCTTCCTTTCGTCTTTGACCACAACATACTCCTATTGTACAGATTTTTTTAATAACCCATGTTCATGTGCAAACTTCATTAAATAAATAGCTTAAGTTTCAATGCTTGAATAAATACCTGTATACTAATCTTGTTAACAATGCATGTATCAGCTAAATTCATAACACTGAAAACATGCATCAGAGATGTTTGTATAATATCTTAAGATATATCTGGTAACTAGTCCTTTCTCAGGCGAGTTTCAATATGATTTCACTCATGCATTACACCACAGGTGTCAGGTACTGCACATGTATATGTCAACACATCAACAGATACCTAATGAAAAAGTTAAAGCCAAGAACTACATTCCTACATGCTATTGTACTGTTCAAGGACTCCTTGATTGAATCCTATGATCTTGTCAGTGATGAACCCCTATTTAATTACAGCATGCTGTGAACACATGAATCATAACACTATACAATGTACCTGATCCAACATTTTGTCTTTCATTAAAGTTATATGTACCTGTAATGCCTGATTCTGAAATTTTTTTTTCTGTTAGATAGGTGTTTTGAAATTGTTTTTTTTTAGAGGGTAGTACGATATCCTACTAGAAAAATGTGACTTTCAGCATCACAAAAGTAATACATGTAGTTTGTGATCTCTGTTGCTTCTAAAAATGCACTTTTGGTAGGAAAATCTTTAGGCAAAATACAGTAATTACTTGAACTTCCATAACACATTTATGACAATAAGACAACAAAACTTTCGTGTTACAGATAGCAATTTTTGTAGGGTTTCCTACAAGTGAAGTGTGTTCATATAACTGTAAATAAGAATAAAAGAATGAAGACTTTACGAAATTTCCAAATTTTTCCTATTTACCATCATAGTATGATAAAATCAAAACTAAGTTCAGCTCCTAGAGCTTAAACAAAACACAGGTACTCCAGAGAATCATAAATGCAACTCTAAAGTACAGGATGGTGTAGATGCTGTTTATACCCTTTAAAATAAATCTTTCTGATTCACATGGGCAACACACTGGTACATAACTATCGAATGATATGAGCTTCACCATCCATGCATCACTACAAAGTACGTGTAATAATGATATCTATGTAATAATGATATCTACCACATTTTCATATTAAATTTTCTTAGTAGTTAGCCTTTCTTTATACCATGAGGTGTTAAGTATTAATGTATGCTTTTTCAATTCTTGAAAGGAAATATCTCACGAAAGAAGCACCTAGGTTAAATGAGGCTAAATCTACAATACATTTTGGAATATGCTTACTTTCACTTAATCTTTGTGATTTATTGTTTATCTTTTGGGAGAATAAATAACTTACATCTTCATCACCCTACAATCCTAAGCACTGCACTTTTAAATATGTACTGTACCAATGTTGTTACGTTTATTATCAGACTCGTATCAGACCTATTAGCTATAGGCATGAATAAACCAATCTTCACCCTAAATGCATATTTGATGCTAACCTCAATCAAAACAGCACAAACTTCATATTCTGAACACAGGATACACTTTTTTTACATATGAAATATCTGCCCTTTCCCTTTAAACACTGACAAATTTATAATGCTTCTATGATTACATTATTCACAGATACATGTAAATGTATGACAGCAGACCACTCGTTATCACAAGTACATGTATGTGAATTATTAACAAATTGACAGAATGATTTGATCATTTGTCTTTCTATATTTGTTCAGTGCAATGTAATCATTAATCTGCTGATGCAATGGAGATGTCAGAGTGACCCTAAATGTACTAATGCTGAGGTTTTACACAAGAATTATCTCCCTTGTGAAAACGCATACAGTGTATATATTAACATGCACTGTGCCAGCACTGCAGGTACAACTGACAGTTAAATTTCAGTAGCAGGCATTCCATAATGAGGGAAAGATTTCAGTTTCAAAGTTACAAATCTACTGAGATCACAAACTCCATTATCATATATAATAGTGTGCAGAGACATGGAACACCGAATTCTACAACTAAATGTAGCAAGCACTATCTATGACGAAATTCTGTCAAAGTGCTTGATATTTCTTGCGCAAACAAAATTTTCAGATCAGTTGAAAGCTTTATCTCTGTCAAACCCATGAGGGTCCAGGGGCTGTTTAGGCCCCGAAAGATTTGGTCATTCAGACAGATGAAAATGGGTCTACAGCCATTTCTGGTGACTAAAATTATAGAAAATTAGGATAAAATGTATTTTTTCTCCCATGCTTTATTATTATATTGTTAAGATTCATAACTTTAGTATCTTTTAAATCAGTACATACAGTACTTGGTGGACACTTTTTTCAATTTCATCTAGGCACGTTTTCTGTGAAACTGTATGATATTGAATTACACTGAAAATTGGATGAGCTTGCTGTAACCTGAAAATATGTCCTACAAGAAATAGATATCTGTGATAAGGGCTTTTATTTTGCTTTAATCCATCTCTTTTCTTACAGATTATTTTCTGATCAGAACTCTATAAAAATTCCCAGGAACATCATGCAAACCTTTCCCTTAAGAGAATATAACCTAATAAACAAAGAACAGAATGACCTTGCTGTGGCATTGTAGAATATGGCCTTGTTTCCTCTGCAAAAACCTTATGTTCAGTTCAGAATATATTTATAAAACAGATTAGTTGAACTAACATATTCAACAAAAGAACTGTGGTGCAATTTCATTTGCATTCAAGTTTTATATGAATCCTGTGATGTTTTATAATAAAAGTAGAGGTTTATCTTTGTTAGATTTGAAATTAAAAACTTGCTGGGTTTTCAAAGACCAACATGACAAACAAAATTCTCCACGGGCTAATAGTACCATTCATGTGTCTCTTCCCCTTTCTCTCTCAAACTACCTTGCTATACTTTATTTAAATTAGAGCCTTTCTAAGAAACATATAAATACACTTATACAGATATATACTGAACCTCAGTTTGCTTTACGTAGAAGTGTACAAGTCAGGTAAAAAATACTTGTTGCTGCATGTGTAAGAACAACAGGTGAAAGTCGTCAAGCTAGTAGTTATCAATCCCCACCCAATCCACCTGGACAACACCTTCATGTACAAGTTCATATAACAATCTTCGTTAGGTGTCTCAGCATCCTAAATACAAGCACATTACTGAGCTGAAGTACTCCCAGGGCAATTAATCAGTTGGACAAGAAAGACATTAATGTGAGAAAGGGGACCTGATAGTCCGCAGGCTGCTGTCAGACCACAGGTGGTCCACCTTACAGGTGCACAACATGGCCATGATAAATGAGAAAGGGCAGATAACTTGGTCCTGTGCCATGATACACACAATGGGAGTGACCCACTAACAGATCTGAGCCATGATATCCAGGTTGTGGCCCAGTATGCATCTGCTTCCCATCAGGCCTGGCCACAGGAGCATGAGACAAACCTCTTCACATATTGTATACAGCCAGCATTGCTATTCCAGCTTATATACCTACAAAGCTCTACCTACCTTAGTCCCTAGGGGTTATACAACTGTTGGGTTGTTGCACTAAGACTGCCAGGTTAATCACAATGGAAGACTTTCACACTCAGGTCAATGCCCTGGCACACAAAGTTGAGCCTGTTCAACAAAGCACAGTAATAAAAGGTAAAACATATGTCTACTCATTAATAAATAATTTCCTTATATGAAAAGGAAAGAAAAAATAATGAAAAAAGGCTTCACAAAATGTTCCTGAAACTGTTAATCAGAAAGGTATACATTCAAGTATAAACAGATTCATTTATTCATTTGTGTTCATCTTATAGTAATACAATGAGCAAGTAGTCACCAGAAACTAGTGGAGAAACTAGCAGTGCCTGGAAGAAACCAAAACCATTCAACTAAATATGTCTAACAACCTTTCCATATAAAGCAGATCTCTAACCCTCAAGTAGCTCAACGATCCCTGTTATCATCAACCTGAAAACATATATGTTAATGTAACTTTATGGTAATGATTATGCCAAAGGGAACACCTTGTAATAAATTCAATGTTAATATAAAGTATGACCTAACTAAGGGACCATATCCAGATTTCGGTTCAGTGTGGCACAATGACTATCAACATGCTAACGCTCTACACACATTGTCGCCAGCTAGACAGGCATGATGGATTGATATGCCAACCAGCATACATGTACCACCTGCAGCTTTTTCAGTTCACTTTAATTGTCTCCACCGGCCCGATAGCACTGTTGGTCGAGCATCTGCTTCGGGAGCAGTAGATCCAGGGTCAATCCTGGGTCGAGTCACACTAAAGGCTTTAAAAGAGAAAGTTGTAACTTCCTCGCTTGGCGTTTAGCATAAAGGGGATATTGCAATGACTGGTTGACCAGTAGCTTAAAAGTAATTACAGGTGCTTTAAAAGGGAGAGCAATTAGACATACCAGGAGACATGTAGATGAAGCAGAAGAAATAGAAAATCAGATCTTCGAACACTAAAAATAACCATTTATCTACTACACATAGTAATGAACACAAGATATCCTTAGTTCCTATGTTCTGAATACCAGTATTCTGTGATCAAAACCGGTGACCTATGTTTTAGGAGTAGTGACGGCTGCATGTAAAAGGAAGAAATTATTTAACCTCATGGAATTACAAATGCACATTATCTAAATGCACCGATACATACGTACTTCCTTAAGTTAAACATACATTGTAAAATTTCTATTCGGTGTTTTTACTGAGCTGTCAGTGTTCTAAAACAATTTACTCAAACTGCATGAAGAAATAATTCATTTTACATACTTTTCACATTTATACTTTTAAGATAGTATCATAATGCCCAGGTTTTGTTCAGCAGAAAAACCTTATCAGTAAACACATATTTCCTCCACAGGCTGGCCAGATCAAGTTCGTTCAGGAAACATTTAGGAAGAAGGATAAACAGTCTTTACCAAATTTCCCTCAAGGTCTCATAATATTAAATACTGTAGAAAATTCAACTCTGTCCAGCAGAGTTTTCTTTTACAGCTTGGCAAGGACCTTACAAACTTGTATCACAAGTGCGTCATCGGACACATGTTGTAAAGTAAATTAGCCCACACTGTTTAGCAAACGGCATCCGGCAAAAACAGCATTTATTACTGTAAACTGAATGGTTGTAGTAGATGTCAACACTTCCAGGTCTTCATCATATCCCACCAGGGTTAGCAACTTAGATAAACACGGACATTGAGTACACTTATGGCATTTAAGTCAAACATAATTCCTACAAAAATATTTAAACCCACAAGCCCTTAACGTAAGTAAGCCTAAATCTGGGATTGTGAAACTGATCAGTATTCTATACTGCAAAGATACAAACATACATACATGTATGGTTTGACACTGTCTTAAGCATTTGATTTACTTCAGCCATACTAAAGTTTTTTCTCTCAATTTCACTGGCACCACTGATCTGACACATAAATACAAACTAGTTGGCCTGTTTCCTTTTTCGCTCTCTAGCACAAATCCTGTACTGGTCTTTTCCTTCGAAGGAGTAAATCACACCATGCACATTTTGCTTAAAGTATACATGCCATGTGCTCTGAGTTGCTTTTCAAAGGTATGCTGATTTGCTGGTAGAGTGTGTCTGTTCTACAAGTAGCAAAACGCTCAACTGAAATAGGCTCAGACTTGGTGACGACAAAAAAAAAAAAAAAAAAAAAAAAAAGCAGAACTTAAGGAATTCACTTAAGGAATTCACTTCTTCACAAGAATGTAAAATCATACTGTTTTACATTTCCTTGGCTTTGTACAAACAGACACATCTCTTTTCAACAACAACTAGCCCCACTGGATTGGTGCACACATGTTTATAGAACTACAGGTGTAGACAATGCACCAGCTCCAGTTCCCATATCTTTGTATCAGTACCACTACAGTACCTAACCTCTCTGACGAGCTCAGGAATGGTCCTAAAAATATGTATTTAATACTTTCATACAAACACTTTATACTTCAAAGATGTACCCGCAACATTACATGTAACTGTGTGAATGACTTTCATTAAGAATTAGAAAAGACAATAAGAACTGAAAAGTATTTCAAATAAACAATACAACTTTGTTGTAAATTTATATAACAATGTTATTGTTGTTGTTTTATTTTATATGGTCATAGGTACAAGGCAGAGATTCAGTAACTCTTTGCAATTTTCACCTTTGTACCTCCTGGGGACAACATTCATTTTAAACACCTTATTAGCTGTCCACGTAGTTAGTCCTGCAGGACAACTACTGCTTTCGTTCAGATTATTATTTTTATTTATTCAATTTTGTGAACCCAATACAGCCTAGACTTCGACTACAAACTTTGCTGTAAAATTCCCCGACACCTTAACTTGTGCAGCAAATCCAGTTTTTGATTTGATAATGACACACAAGCCCCATATATATGTCAATGCAAACAATTTCAAAAGAATTCTGCCATTAGGCTTGTCTTTTCTGGGTTAACTGGTTACCGCGAATGCGCCATGCAGGAACGACAACTTTTTCAAGACCCATAACTGTGGTGAAGTCAAAATGGCAGCTGGTTCAGCGGAGACTGTCTCATGATTTCGGAGATGGTGTGCCATTACCGAGTGGAATATACCTACGGTGCTGCGTGTGCGGGTGAGCTGAGAGGTATGAGCCACAGATGACACCTGTTTTGGACTGCAGACATCATTTAGAAAGGTCTTACCTAACATGGCATAAATCGCTGTATGGTTTACCACTGCTTGCCAATGTAGTTATACCCCGCCAGTCCAGTATTAAGAGGAGTTGAAATAGCCACCTGGAGCTATTTATACATGTACATATATACAAATGTTCTGTTCTGTATTGGTTGTATTGAATGTACATAAAAGATATAAATATAGTGCATATACATGCATGTAGCTGCCTTCATATATATGAAATATTCTTGAATATGGTATGAAACACTTACAATCAAATAAAAACATACATGTATATATGTACAGGATATGTCAAAACTGTTTTTCTCACTAATCCTTCATTACATTACCTTTTCCATTAACACTCCTATATTTTTGCAACATGTGCCTTTTCACATGATACATAGCCTGGGCATCTGTGCAGGAGACCTCAGGTACTACATGCAGACTGATGTATCACTGGGTACCTCATGCATGCATGCATGCATGCATGTTAACATTTTCACACTTTCAAACTGCAACTCTCAAAAGGCGATTTTTATTAGACATTACGGTAATTCTGATATTTCCTGGTAGAGTCTGACCATGTGTTTATCTTTGACTCATCCAGTGCTATGCAGCAGTTGTTTATGGGGCTATAAGATCATAAGGGTGTAGGAGGTGGAAGGTTGTAGACAGGAGGGCTGGAAAAGGAGATGAAGTACCCATCCCCTGGCTGGAAGGCAAACAGTCAGCTGAGAGTCAAACTATCCAAGTGACCCTCTTAATGCACTTCTTCCATACTAAAACCAACACCTAACAGAAGAAAAAGCAGCCTGTACCAAGTAGCACACAGATTTGCTAGTAGCAGGAAGGTTGTGAGAACCTACATCTATTGTCCTCATCCATTATTCATAGCCAACAAAGATAAAAATTAAGACAAAAGAGCTACATGTATATATAGGAGATATATTGTGAAACACTAATATAGAAAAAAAGTCTTATAATAGAACACTCAAAACTTTGTTTTAGCACAACATTTAAAAAAAACAACAAACTGAAATTCAAAACATGTAAATAAACTCATGGACAACACATGTCTAATTTCAAGAAGGTATAACCATAACCATGGTTACAGTGCTGCTTGACCAGAACCAAGAAAACAATTTACATCCTTGATAATGCTATGTAAACATTGCCGTAACATACACCTCTGTGCAGACTAACTTCTCCACTTTGAAGTCCTGACATCTGTCAATCAAACTAACAGGCATCCTTTACATGTACCCAAAAAATGCTTTCTGTATAGAAAAAAAGCTGACATGATACATATTTTTATGTGTAGCTCTCCCTAGATGTTGGGTGTGTCAGTATTCTGTCACATAATATTTCATTTGTTCTTAATGTAGATGTTTTTCTTTGAAATTTTTATTAGTAATGTGACTCAATCTGTCACATAGCTGTTGTAATTTCTATTCAACTGATATTACCACAGCATATTTATATTTAACAGCCAACTTTAACAATGTATTGAATATACATTAACAACATGGTTTTAAAGATGCACTGCATTTGCCTTACACTTATTAAATATCACAACATGCCATTTCTTCAAAGCAGTTTTTCCTCTAATGTACGTATATGTATTGCGCGCAAATCATCAGAAGCAAGACTAACATTCACATTAGAACTTTGTTACTGTTTGCATGTTCTGAACACATCAGAGTAAAGATTTACTGATTTATTTGATGTTTTTGTTATTTGCTTCACATCATACTAAACAGTTAGTATGATAATTACTGGTGGTGGAAACCTGAGTGCCTCGGGTAAACCACCAACTTCTGGTAAGTTCCCAATAAACTTTTCCTTGCATGATGTAAAAGATAAGCTAAGCACACTATACTGGTGAAGACATGGTCTTCAACAAATATTAGACTACACTAAGGGTAACATCACCATTATCAACCACTTATTGCCAACAAGGCCTCACGTGCATTGAGTCAAAGGGAAAATACATCTAAAACTTGCCTGTGCAAGGCTAGGATTGAACAGCACCTTCTGTGGCCTAACGATTGAAAAACTTTTGTCTTAACTACTTGGCCTATGTCCATTCCCACCAGACGTTGTACATGTAATGAAAAATGATATTAATCGATACACTGTTACTCAGAGGCAGAATAACGAACCCTTCTCCCAATCTAAGGGTTACTGACAATATATTTTTGTATCATGTCAATGCCTTCCTAAGTATTTTCTAAAAATATTTTTGGTGTTTTCGCTATGGATAATATGAAAAGGATTTCGTGCTGTACCATTGGTGCAGATTAGGGAATAAAAGGTCAACCATAAATATAGAAAAAAAAAAAGCCAAAACATAACACTGTATAGCTTAAGGTCCTTTAAATGCAGAAATTTTGTCGCATATGTGTGTTAGAACATTCACATGTTCTGTTGTACTTTAGTAAACATTTAGAGTATCTGCAGTGAAATAGTGAAGTGCTGAATAAAACATAATGTCACAAGAAATTGTTCAGCTAGGTGAGCCGCTATAATTTGACCAAGATGGTTTAGAGATACATATACATTTTCCATGGCTTTTCCCATATGTCACGTCACCTTATGGAGCTATAGCCCAAACGTAATTTAGGAAGATATCAGAAATTTGATTTCGAGTAATTCAGCCTGACATTTGAGCAAAGCAGTTTATTTAGTTGGGTGTTTCAAAAAGTATGACAAACTGATTACTTCTATGGCATTAAACAGGACTGAGTAGGCTAAAGTGTTCTGCAAACTCATACCTCCGAGTGAACTGCAACTGAGTTGTAATTGTACATTTGAGATGACAGTTTCGTATGATTTCTCTCTACCATCCATGCAAATGATGCACAAACTCCTTGATGAAATTCTCTGTTGGCCTATTCGACTTGTTAAAAAAAAAAAAAAAAAAAATCCGCAAGCAGTGTATACTTTTGTTAGACGTTCCATCAGATCTTCCAAATCTTTAACTAACTAAAAACAGCGATCATACATTTTCAGTCAAGTAAAATAAAAACCTTGGCAATATAATAACTACGGTGCCGACTTTAACAACAACAACAACAACACTCAGCACTTGACAAGAACTGGCTCATAGTTTACACACACCAATTCACGATTAGCATGGCATGAAAATATAACATTCATGTTCATGACAAACCCAAGTCTCTGTAATAAACAAAATAAAAACTTACGTTAACTTCAGCAAAAACTTATCCTGAAACTTTGTTCGGCAGGAAGATGTGAAACCTCAACCTTCCACTGACCTAGACCAGAATTCCCTGTTTTGACCTAGATCCTGCTGTGACCTGCTTTAGGGTTTTCTATCACTCAGCTAACGTGTATATTTCTTAACTTTTTATTATTTTAAACGAGAAGGCAAACCATCTTTGCACATACAGATTTCTTTAAATGGCTTTTGCATCTTATGAACAAGTAGGCCTAATTATGGGAGAAAAGGTGTGGGTTCAAATCGAGTTTGCGTACAGATTCGAGCAGAAACCTTATTTAATTAAGTTTATTTATTTTTCCTCTGCCATACATAAGGCTAATTGCGAAGTGGTGTAACTTACATTTTTCAGTCAACAGCAAAATAGTGCACAAATCCATGAACATAAGTAATATTGTAATTTAATCATCTTACCATATTTCATATACCGATATGCGGCTTAATTTAGATCTGTGCATAATATATATTTTCTTTTAGCATATATGTACTCTTTGCACATTCTTGTAGCTTGAAAGTCTAGTTTGTTGTTTATCACTTAAATAAAATGTCAAAACAAAAAATCTTATTCATTTAGATTGCACTCTATCTGTCAAAAGAGGAGTGAAATGGACAGAGAAATGGAGGATTTGTAATTAATTAACTTTGAATGCAGAAGATGTGAAATATGGTACAGTGAATACAAGTGAAATTACATAGGTACATCATACGGAGTTCCATGGGCAAACTAAATGAAACCCAAACATAATTACCATACCTAACATGATAAATTACTGATGAAGAGAAAATCTTATACCGCTTTGATGGCCTCTAATGGTTATATATACCATACCAAGGATTTAAAAACGGTACTTGTTGCTGCCTCGCCTGGTGCTCAACTGTGAAAGGTTTGAGCAAGGAAACATGACTGGTTGGCCTGGTGTCAGTATAATGTGACTAAGTGAGGTGTCATGTCTGGTGTCTTTTGCACATACGATTACGTGTGCATGGCGACAGTACTTTGGCGACATGGATTCGCAACAAGACACATGCTAATTGTAGAGAGGTAAAGCCAGATTTTTATAGTACAATCCTATGTCTTAGGATCTATGATGGCATGACCGGGATTTACAACCTGGATTAAAGGGAGGCAATCACAGTTATGTTCTGGATTTAAAGAGTTACTCCAGCAACTAAGTTATATAATCTACTCCAGTTTCCATAACCTAAGGAGAATTTTTGGATTTATAGAGAACCTAACAGAATTCTCAGTACATTTCTACAAGATTTAGACTGTTTCATCATCATTTGATGAATATAACCCGGCAATTGATGAAACAGTGACTAAAACAGATATTATCTTAAGAAACGTAATTGCACATTTCTGAACAACCTTTGAGAGCGGGTACACGACTGTCCATATACATCAGTGATGGGTGATGTCATGCATTTTTGTATGGCATAAATATCACTACAGGCATGATGGCCACACCACTTTCAAGTTGCTTCTGACTCGCCTGTTACCACTATATTATCAGCTAGCCAATAGCTAATGGGAATGCTAGGTGGATTTAAGATGGGGAATTCATATTCAATTTAATCCCACTGATACTTTTGAAATGCCAATGTTTGGCTTATCATGTACATGGAAACTTCAAGCCCAGTGTACCAGTCTTTTTACAGCTAAGGAGTAGTCTCCCTTGCTCTTTTAAAACCATTTTACCCGGAAAAATTCTAAAAATATAAATCGACCTGTTTTGTTCGACAGTTTTTAATGGTCTTTCATCTGACATATACATGTACTTCATTTTAGTGTCTTCTCTGCCTTCAAAACACAGCCCAGACCCCCATGCTTCTTGGTACCTGCTTAACCCCATCACTAGTGTAAAATGGTTCAAGAATTTACTCTCTATAAGGGGCACAATGGGATTTGAACTCCTATCTCCTCATCCAAAATCCAGGATAAACACAGAGCTGCTAGTCTACTAAATGAACAGATAGCAGTAGCTGTATATGGAAAAGGAAACAAACAAGGATCTTGTTTCTTTAATTACAAAGACAGACATGTTCAGGTACTAAAACTTTTTTTATTATACTCACAATACACTGGCACTATGAGAATTTATTTATGCACATGTCTATTAAAGTACATGTTTCAACAAATCATCCATAACAGTCTTGGAATCAATTACCACGTTAAAATTCAGAATGGTAATCAGAAAATGCAGATACACAGCTGAAAATTGGACTTTTGTTCTTAACAATTCCTTCAAAAAAACATACAACAAAGTAAGAAAATTTTCTACAGGAAGCAGAATATCTCTGGATTTTCCAACTGGCTAAAAATGGTGCTTTTGGTGCTTGCCTTTCCTTTGTATAACATAAAACAAACAATAAATTGACAAAATTTCCTAGAGGAAAAATTTTTTAGGCAAATTATCTTTGATTAAGGTAAGTAAACAATGTTGTTACATATTCTAACTGTAATGAAAATATAATATTGACACATCTCCTTAAAAAATAAAAAATGATAACATGCTAAAGAAATAAAAAGCAACAAGTCATCCACCCCTGGCTAAAAATGGTACTTTTGTGCTTGCTTTTCCTTTGTAAACAACAGTCAATAAATTTAAATAACTCGCTA
Source organism: Liolophura sinensis (assembly GCF_032854445.1). Taxonomy (NCBI): domain Eukaryota; kingdom Metazoa; phylum Mollusca; class Polyplacophora; order Chitonida; family Chitonidae; genus Liolophura; species Liolophura sinensis. The sequence continues at coordinate 36,940,504 of NC_088301.1, forward strand.
ATAGAAAATTTTTTTTAAGCATATTGTACTTTGATTACAGTAAGTAAACAATGTTGCTACCCATTCTAACTGTAAGGAAAATATAATATTAGCACGTCTCCTTAAAAAAAAAAAAATCTTTCCATGCCTAAGAAATAACAAGCAACAAATCATCCACCCCTGGCTAAAAATGGTACTTTTGGTGCTTGTTTTTCCTTCATATACAATAAAACAATCAATAAACTGACAAAATTTCCTACAAGAAAAAAAACAATTTTAAGCCTATTGTACTTTGATTAAAGTAAGTAAACAATGTTACTGCCCAATCTAACTGTATCGAAAACATAATATTAGCACATTCCCTTGAAAAAAACAAAAAAAACAAATCTTTACATGATTAAGAAATAAAAAGGAACAAATCATCCACCCCTGGCTAAAAATAGTACTTTTGGTCCTTGCTTTTCCTTTGTATAACATAAAACAACCAACAATGGAAAACAAATTTTCAGCACATTGTACTTTGATTAAAGTAAGTAAACAATGTTGTTGCCCATTCTAACTGTAAGGAAAATATAATATTAGCACATCCCCTTAAAAAAAACAACAGAACAAATCTTTACATACTGAAGAAAAAACAAGCAACAAATCATCCACCCCTGGCTAATAATGGTACTTTTGGTGCTTGTTTTTCCTTCATATACAATAAAACAATCAATAAACTGACAAAATTTCCTACAGGAAAAAAATTTTAAGCATATTATACTTTAAGGCAAGTAAACAACATTGTTGCCTATTCTAACTGTAAGGAAAATATAATATTAGCACATTCCCTTAAAAAAAAAACACAAAACAAATGATTACATGCTTAAGAAATAACAAGCAACAAATCATCCACCCCTGGCTGAAAATGGTAATTTTGGTGCTTGTTTTTCCTTTGTATAAGATAAAACAATCAATATATTGAAAAAACTTCCTAAAAGAAAAATGTTTTCAAGCATATTGTACTTTGATTAAGGCAAGTAAACAACATTGTTGCCTATTCTAACTGTAAGGAAAATATAATATTAGCACATCTCCTTAAAAAAAAAAAGCAAAAATACAAATCTTTCCATGCTAAAAATAACAAGCAACAAATCATCCACCGCTGGCTAAAAATAGTACTTTTGGTGCTTGTTTTTCCTTCATATAACATGAAACAATCAATAAATTGACAAAATTTCCTACAGGAAACATTTTTTTAAGCAAATTGTCTCTGATTAGGGGAAATAAACAATGCTGTTGCCCATCCACCTGCAACGACAATATTACATTAGTACATCTCCTTAAAAGCTTTAAAAAAAAAAACAAATCTTTACATGCTTAAGAAAAAACAAGGAACAAATCATCCACACCTGGCTAAAAATGGTACTTTTGATGCTTGTTTTTCCTTTGTATAACATAAAACAATCAATAAAAGAAAACAATTTTACGGCATATTGTACTTTGACTAAGGTAGTAAACAATGTTTGCTGCACATTCTAACAGTAAGGAAAATATAATATTAGCACATCCCCGTAAAAAAAAACAACAGAACAAATCTTTTACATGCTTAAGAAACAACAAGAAACAAATCATCCACCCCTGGCTAAAATGGTACTTTTGGTGCTTGTGTTTCCTTTGTATAACATAAAACAATCAATAAATTAAAAAATACTTCCTAAAAGAAAAATGTTTTTAAGCCTATTGTACTTTGAATAAAGTAAGCAAACAATGTTGTAGCCCATTCTAAATGCAAAGAAAATATAATATTAGCACATCTACTTTAAAAAAAACAACAAGATATGTTTACATACTTAAGAAATAACAAGCAACAAATCATCCACCCCTGGCTAAAAATGGTACTTTTGGTGCTTGTTTTTCCTTCATATACCATAAAACAATTGATAAATTGACAAAATTTCCTAAAGGAAAAAAACAATCTTAAGCATACTGTACTTTGATTACAGTAAACAAACAATGTTGTTGCCCATTCTAACTGTAAGGAAAATATAATATTAGCACATCTCCTTAAAAAAAAAAAACAAATAATTATATGCTTAAGAAAAAACAAGCAACAAATCATCCACCCCTGGCTAAAAATGGTACTTTTGGTGCTTGTTTTTCCTTCATATACCATAAAACAATCAATAAATTGACAAAATTTCCTACAGGAAAAAATTTTTTTTTAAGCATATTGTACTTTGATTACAGTAAGTAAACAATGTTGTTGCCCATTCCAACTGTAAGGAAAATATAATATTAGCACATCTCCAAACAAATGATCATATGCTTAAGAAAAAACAAGCAACAAATCATCCACCCCTGGCTGAAAATGGTACTTTTGGTGCTTGTTTTTCCTTCATATAAAATAAAACAATCAATAAATTGACAAAACTTCCTACAGGAAAAAAATTTTAAGCATATTGTACTTTGATTAAAGTAAGTAAACAATGTTGTTGCCCACTCTAACTGTAAGGAAAATATAATATTAGCACATTCCCTTAAAAAAAAAAACACAAAACAAATGATTACATGCTTAAGAAATAACAAGCAACAAATCATCCACCCCTGGCTGAAAATGGTAATTTTGCTGCTTGTTTTTCCTTTGTATAAGATAAAACAATCAATATATTGAAAAAACTTCTAAAAGAAAAATGTTTTCAAGCATATTGTACTTTGATTAAGGCAAGTAAACAACATTGTTGCCTATTCTAACTGTAAGGAAAATATAATATTAGCACATCTCCTTAAAAAAAAAAAACAAAAATACAAATCTTTCATGCTTAAAAATAACAAGCAACAAATCATCCACCGCTGGCTAAAAATAGTACTTTTGGTGCTTGTTTTTCCTTCATATAACATGAAACAATCAATAAATTGACAAAATTTCCTACAGGAAACATTTTTTAAGCAAACTGTCTCTGATTAGGGGAAATAAACAATGCTGTTGCCCATCCCACCTGCAACGACAATATTACATTAGTACATCTCCTTAAAAGCTTTAAAAAAAAACAAATCTTTACATGCTTAAGAAAAAACAAGGAACAAAATCTCCACACCTGGCTAAAAATGATACTTTTGGTGCTTGTTTTTCCTTTGTATAACATAAAACAATCAATAAAGAAAACAATTTACGGCATATTGTACTTTGACTAAGGTAAGTAAACAATGTTGCTGCCCATTTCTAACAGTAAGGAAAATATAATATTAGCACATCCCCGTAAAAAAACAACAGAACAAATCTTTACATGCTTAAGAAACAACAAGAAACAAATCATCCTTTTCCTTTGTATAACATAAAACAATTCAATAAATTAAAAAATACTTCCTAAAGAAAAATGTTTTTAAGCCTATTGTACTTTGAATAAAGCAAGCAAACAATGTTGTAGCCCATTCTAAATGCAAAGAAAATATAATATTAGCACATCTACTTTAAAAAAAACTACAAGATATGTTTACATGCTTAAGAAATAACAAGCAACAAATCATCCACCCCTGGCTTAAAATGGTACTTTTGGTGCTTGCTTTTCCTTTCATATACAATAAAACAATTGATAAATGGACAAAATTTCCTACAGGAAAAAAACAATTTTAAGCATATTGTACTTTGATTAAGGTAAGTAAACAATGTTGTTGCCCATTCTAACTGTAAGGAAAATATAATATTAGCACATCTCCTTAAAAAAAAAACAAATAATTATATGCTTAAGAAAAAAACAAGCAACAAATCATCCACCCCTGGCTAAAAATGGTACTTTGGTGCTTGTTTTTCCTTCATATACCATAAAACAATCAATACATTGACAAAATTTCCTACAGGAAAAAAACAATTTTAAGCATACTGTAACTTTGATTACAGTAAGCAAACAATGTTGTTGCCCATTCTAACTGTAAGGAAAATATAATATTAGCACATCTCCTTTAAAAAAAAAAAACAAACAAATGATTATATGCTTAAGAAACAACAAGCAACAAATCATCCACCCCTGGATAAAAATGGTACTTTTGGTGCTTGTTTTTCCTCATATACCATTAAAACAATCAATAAATTGACAAAATTTCCTACAGGAAAAAAAATTTTTTAAGCATATTGTACTTTGATTACAGTAAGTAAACAATGTTGCTGCCATTCTAACTGTAAGGAAAATATAATATTAGCACATCCCCGTAAAAAAAAACAACAGAACAAATCTTTACATGCTTAAGAAACAACAAGAAACAAATCATCCACCCCTGGCTAAAAATGGTACTTTTGGTGCTTGTGTTTCCTTGTACAACATAAAACAATCAATAAATTAAAAAATACTTCCTAAAAGAAAAATGTTTTAAGCCTATTGTACTTTGAATAAAGTAAGCAAACAATGTTGTACCCCATTCTAAATGCAAAGAAAATATAATATTAGCACATCTACTTTAAAAAAAACAACAAGATATGTTTACATGCTTAAGAAAAACAAGCAACAAATCATCCACCCCTGGCTTAAAATGGTACTTTTGGTGCTTGCTTTTCCTTCAGATACAATAAAACAATTGATAAATGGACAAATTTCCTACAGGAAAAAAACAATTTTAAGCATATTGTACTTTGATTAAGGTAAGTAACAATGTTGTTGCCCATTCTACTGTCAGGAAGATATAAATAAGCACATCCCCTTTAATAAAAAAAACAAATGATTATATGCTTAAGAAATAACAAGCAACAAATCATCCACCCCTGGCTAAAAACGGTACTTTTGGTGCTTGTTTTTCCTTCATATACCATAAAACAATCAATACATTGACAAAATTTCCTACAGAAAAAAACAATTTTAAACATACTGTACTTTGATTACAGTAAGCAAACAATGTTGTTGCCCATTCTAACTGTAAGAAAAATATAATATTAGCACATCTCCTTTAAAAAAAAATAACAAACAAATGATTATATGCTTAAGAAAAAACAAGCAACAAATCATCCACCCTGGCTAAAAATGGTACTTTTGGTGCTTGTTTTTCCTTCATATACCATAAAACAATCAATACATTGACAAAATTTCCTACAGGAAAAAAATTTTTTTTTAAGCATATTGTACTTTGATTACAGTAAGTAAACAATGTTGCTGCCCATTCTAACTGTAAGGAAAATATAATATTAGCACATTCCCGTAAAAAAAACAACAGAACAAATCTTTACATGCTTAAGAAACAACAAGAAACAAATCATCCACCCCTGGCTAAAAATGGTACTTTTGGTGCTTGTGTTTCCTTTGTATAACATAAAACAATCAATAAATTAAAAAATACTTCTAAAGAAAAATGTTTTTAAGCCTATTGTACTTTGAATAAAGTAAGCAAACAATGTTGTAGCCCATTCTAAATGCAAAGAAAATTATAATATTAGCACATCTACTTTAAAAAAAACAACAAGATATGTTTACATGCTTAAGAAAAAACAAGCAACAAATCATCCACCCCTGGCTTAAAATTGGTACTTTTGGTGCTTGCTTTTCCTTCAGATACCATAAAACAATTGATAAATGGACAAAATTTCCTACAGGAAAAAAAACAATTTTAGGCATATTGTACTTTGATTAAGGTAAGTAAACAATGTTGTTGCCCATTCTAACTGTAAGGAAAATATATTATTAGCACATCTCCTTAAATAAAAAAAACAAATGATTATATGCTTAAGAAATAACAAGCAACAAATCATCCACCCTGGCTAAAATG